>NC_058403.1:187036954-187318271 GCF_002201575.2 Neomonachus schauinslandi | reverse complement strand
AAAGAAAGAAAGAAAGAAAGAAAGAAAGAAAGAAAGAAAGAAAGAAAAAGAAAAGAAAAGAAAGACCAAAAAAAGAAATGAAATAATAAGAAAAATGTGATAATTCAAAGTACTTTTAGAAATGCTGATTATATCTCTTCTTGGAGTTTCATAAAGAATGTTAAGGTCTGAGAATTTCTGCAGTAAAGAATCCTGTTTAATTTTGTTTAGCTGAGAATTTTTCAAGGTTATTTACCATAGAACTTTCTTCATTTTCCTCCTCTGTCTCAACCTGTTATGGTTCCAGAGAATGTACTTTGGGAAGTGATGCTCTAAGTTAATCCACACCTACACCCTGCATTAGCTGGCAGCCACCAATTTTGATGCAATCACACAGGCATGCACTCAGTATTTCTCCAACACAAGGTTAGAAGAAAGGTAATATACTCTTTAAGGGCAGGTTCCTAATGTGGTGGGACACGTGCCAAGCCCTCCAAGAACTTACGTACTTTCCAGAGGCCTAAAAATCTTTGGGCTAAAGACTATGAATCCGTCCTTCTAGCTGTCCAGCTGAGGTCAAGGGCTAACTCTGTGGCAGCTGGAATGTCAGGAACTGGGGAGACCAATACAAGTCAAGTGTGGTCTCCAGAGGCTACCTTGCCACTTATAGACAACTAACCATAAACCATGAGATGTGTAACATGAAAAAGGGGAAGTTCATTCTGCATGGGGGGCAAAGGAAGGTTAGTAAAGAGAGTAGTTGCTGAAACACGCTTCAGTGGAAAGATTTTGCCAGGTACAATGAGTAAACTGCATGAGAAGCACTGAGGCTGCAGATGTAAGGGGATGGTCTTCCTAAGTTGTTCATTCCCTCAACATCAGAGAAAATCCAATAGGCCTGTGCTCCCCGCATGATGCCCCAGAAAGACTCTTCATGTCTCAGAAGCAGGTGTCCATATTAGTCATCTCTTTATGGGCACCCGCATAGGGATACATTTATGCCTTTGCCTTATGAAACTAAAGGGTCCTTAGAAACTGGATATTCACAGATGTCTTACAAGTATGGTCATTTTATGTGACCATGAAGAATGACCCATTTAAAGCAACCTTGCAGTAAATTCTTTGAGGAGCAAGGAATCCATAAGCACTCAGAGATTTGTTTACATTTTCCTGAATAGGACATAGCTGCTCTTAAAAGACTATCAATTTTAGGGGCACCTGGGTGGCTCAGTCGTTAAGCATCTGCCTTCGGCTCAGGTCATGATCCCAGGGTCCTGGGATCGAGCCCCGCATTGGGCTCCCTGCTCTGCGGGAAGCCTGCTTCTCCCTCTCCCACTGCCCCTGCTTGTGTTCCCTCTCTCGCTATCTCTCTTTCTGTCAAATAAATAAATAAAATCTTTAAAAAAAAAAAGACTATCAATTTTAAAGAAATGCTGAAAAGCAGACATATGATAACTGCGCTGTCCCCGAACTAAAAGTAAAAAGATGAAAGCAAATTTGCAAGCTAGATGTCATTTGACGATTTGAGGTGAGATCATTGTCCCACCCCCAAATTTAGCCACATCCCTATCTTCTGAAGCCACCAAGTTGCCTAGAGGCTCAGTCTACCCCTAAATAGTGACCCTGTAATTTGCAAGTTGAAGAAGAGTGAGAGAAACTGGCAAATTTTCACATCATCAGGAGGGGTATAGCTGGTCAAACAGGCAGTGGTATTTAAACACAACAAAGTGAGTTTTGAGCCTCCTAAGCAAACTGACAGATTGCCCTCTGGAGTGCAATTCCCATCATCAGCCCCACTTTGCCAGGATAGCTTGTCTTCTGTCTCTACTGCCTAATCGCTCTCCACTCCAAGAAGAGCAGTCAGTGTGATTAAAATATCAGCAAAACAGTCCAGTAATTGGCCATCTTCTTTGTTAAATATAATTCTGGTCAGCAAGATTGATAGGTTCTTTTGGTCATTAACAACCTATGAAACAACTGTAAATTTAAAGTCATCACTTTCCTGAGCCCTGGTGTTAAAGAGGTTAGAGGGCAATTACACTCACACAGAGTCAAGAGCTGGAAAATTAAACCAGACTTGAAAAGTAAGACTTAACAAAGTAGTATTCCTCAAACAGTGCTGTGGACCTATGTGGAAATGGGGTATTATTCATGCTAGGGAATTTGTTCCATCACTTTTTTTTTAAGGAAACTAATCCTTTTTTCTAAGATTTTAAAAAATTTATTTATTAGAAAGAGCTCACAAGCAGGGGGAGGGGCAGAAGAGAGGGAGAAGCAGACTCTTCCACTGAGTAGGGAGCACTATGCTGGGCTCCATCCCAGGACCCTGAGATCATGACTTGAGCCGAAGGCAGATGCTTAACTGACTGAGCCACCCAGGCAACCCTAAAGGGAAACAGATTTTAATCAATGCCTAGCAATAAAATTTAGGTGGGGATGAGAAATCCTTAAACATTGAACCCAGCTGAAATTAAGATTTTATCGGAAATGAACCACCTATCGATCAATCATAAAAATATTACCTAACATTGAGTCTAGGACAAAACACATTCTTTGGTCATGTCTGGGCATCCTAAAAACATTGATTCCTGAAGAGTGTTTTCATATTTCATACAAAAATAGATATGGAAACTCTTAAACTAGTCTTAAGACCATATTTAAAAGTGGAATCACTCATAGACACAGTCATTATAACATACTGTATTTTAAAACCATATCTATAAAATTTCAAAGTATATAGTCAGTTGTATTGGTCAGTTAGTATTATTATTATCTTTATGCCACCATATTTTGATCTAACATTTTACCTAACCAAATTTGTTGCTGGCCCATTTGTCTTATTTGACATTCACAGGCTATTCACAGGGAAAGGTAGCTAACTCTTCATTGGTATATTTACTAGTAGCACAAAGAATCAGTCCAACTAGTGACACAGCCCAGTCTCACTCTACCCATGAATGGTCTAATAAAGAGCAAAATGGCAAGAATAAGAGGGAAGAATATCTCCCTCTAGCCTCCAGATTTTAGATCGCTGGGAAGGACTCTTTGCAACCCAAAAGGCAAAGAATGTAAGATGAACTGAATCAGTGCAGGCAGGCAAACTGGATTTTGTACGCTCTAATCTGGAAAAAAACACATCCCCAGGACTGATCCTCAAAGATATCTCTACTAATGGAGAAATTTAGGGGTGTCTCTAAGGATGAAAGACTAAGACCACAAATGTGGCAACACCACAAGTCTGCTGAACACCATATTTGCAGAAAGGATGTTCTGTCTTCCTTTATAAAATTAAAAAACAAATGAGTAAGCAGGAAAATACTAGTTCTATTGATTAGAGTTCAGAGGAGCCTGGAATGTTACTTACAAAATACATTTCAACTATGTTTCCCCTTCCTTACAGGTTCACTGGATGTCAACTCACATGTATCTGCAGTATCTCCCAGTTCTATCTCAGAATTTACAGCTTAATGCTTGAGGGGGAAGAATTAAGGTACTAAAGGGCAAGTAGGTTTGACCTCAAATACCAGCTCTGACCAAATGGTTGTGGCCTGTGTTGAGAAGGGTTCTGAGGCCACATTTGGACTTGGAAAAGAGTAACATGATCAATTAATAATGCCTGTAGAGGCAGCTTCACAAAGAGGTAAAGAATGGATTCTGGGGGCACCTGGGTGGCTCAGTTGTTAAGCATCTGCTTTCAGCTCATGTCATGATCTTGGCATCCTGGGATCGAGCCCCGCATCGGGCTCCCTGCTCAGCGGGAAGCCTGCTTCTCTCACTCCCCCTGCTTGTGTTCCTTCTCTCGCTTTGTCTCTCTCTGTCAAATAAATAAATAAAATCTTTAAAAAAAAAAAAAAAAGAATGGATTCTGAAGACACACTGAGATATTTGAATCCCAGCCATGTAACTTACCAGTGAGGCAAGGTACTGATGGAACCTCAATTTACCGCATACAAAATGGTAAAAATAGCAATGACTATAGGATTATCAGCATTAAATATTACACATTAAGCAACGTTCACAATATCTAGTACATAATTTTCACTTAGTAAAACATTAGCACCATCACCAGCAAGACTAGTCACCACTGTTGTCAATTGGCATTGCAGAGTAGAGTGGTGGTCTTCTTTGCCCACGGAGCTGTTTGTGTTCTAGATGCTCCTCAACTCGAGCGTAGAACTAACAAGTACCACATTTTGAAGACAAGGTGGCCGTGGGGAAGTGGATAAGTCAAAGCTATACAGTTCTTCATATGACTGAATATATGAATTTGGTGGAACTAACCTCCAAAATGCAACATATTACAGTAGTGCTGTTATAAAATTTTTTGACCATGAAAGATGAAAATGTCTTTCAATGACTCGTATTTTCAGGGCACTGCAAATTGATCAAAATTGGTGTATCCTGACTTAAAATAAGTCATTTGGCCCTCTCCTGACTTCCCAGACTGTTAATAACATGCAATGCCACACTTCCTATGCTCAACCCAACTGAATAAAGGATCAAAAAGAGACTGGTTCCACCTCAGAGTACAAGAAGCCTTCACAGATTGCAAGTTTGGCTCCATCACCAACAGGCAAAGAAAACTCTCAAACCTAGTGGGTGAGGAGAATAGGCTTCTGAATTTGGCTTCTGTAGTAGCGCTTCTACTGGTTACTGTCATCAGGCATCAGGAACTCGAATTAGGGCACGAGTTCTCAACTGAGGGCAATTTTGCCCTCCTCCCCCCAGGGAATATTTGACAATGTCTGGAGACGTTTTTGGTTGTCACAACTTGGTGGCAGATGCTACTGGCATCTAGTGGGTGGAGACCAGGGATGCTGCTAAACATCCTGCTGTGCACAGCCCCATCTCCACAACCAAGAGTTCTCTGGTTCAACACATCCATAATGTCGAGGTCAAACCTTTCCCTAGTATGGAACACAGATCAGTGTGGCCTCATTTGCTAAATGTTTCTCTCCCTAGACTGAAACCTCCACGTGGGCAGGGACTACTGTAGTCTCCGTACTTAACATAGTGCCGAATACTTAATAAGGACTCTATTAATTTCTGTGGTTGAAATGAAGAAATCCTGACAGATAACCAAAAGAGGATAGCTAACTCTTCCCTACAATGCTGTACAGTTGAACATACACATTTCTTAAGAATTTACTTCAGTCCTGATATTTTTGGAAATAGGTACTCCCACATCCTTCTAACAGCACTTGAATGCTTTTTCACATGTGTACTCTGTATTTTGAATGGTGATAATAGAGTGGATTTAAAATGCATAACTTAGTCTATGTACGAAATTAATATATTTTCATTAATAATACATACTGGTTTTTAATGTAAAAAAAGAAAAAGAGTGAATAAACTGTAACAGTAGAAAACACCACAGGTCACCACTTTTCTTCAAAGCAGAGCAAGCACTTCTTTCACATCGAAGTCATAAAGGAAGGTGAAAACAGAAGATATAACCAAATACGACTTTGCTTATTGGGGCACGAAACACTGAGACACCTTTAATAAATCCATCCCTTCCTCCTACAGGCCTCTCTTCCCAATAGCAATAACTGGGGCCACAGCTAGAACCTACCCGTAAGTTGTGTCAACTCACCACCAAAGTATTTCTAGAATCAACACATTTCTTTCCTGTGTTACTGCTACCAGGCATGGGCAAGCCATCATCATCAACATCTCTTAATGGGACACCCTGATTTTATTTTTGACCTCTAACTTCCATTCTCCACGCAGTAATATCCCTTTACAGGTACTAATCACAGCCCATCATTCCTGTGTTCAAAACCTGCTCAAGTTGTTACTGGAGCTTAAGATGCCTTAGAAGTTTGGGCACCTGCTCACCTCTTCACACTCCAATCACAATGCCCATTTTCCTATTTAACCAACACATCTAGTTCCTTCTCTCCTCAGAGCCTCTGTATTGGGCTGGAATGCTCTTCCTCCAGATGCTTACATGGCTGCCAGTAGCATATCATTCATAAGTCAATTCAAAGTCAACTCATCAGAGAGAAATTTTCTGACTATAGAGGGTAAAGAACTGCCCTCTCCTCTTCTTTATCAGACATGTTACTTTGTTTTATCGCCTTCAGATTATGAGTCAAAATCTGTGAGCTTATTCTTTCTTTGCTCAGTTATACTTGCATGGCTGGCCATCCCTCCCCCACTAGTGTGTCAGCTCCATGAGAGCAGGAGATCTGACTGTCTTTTTTGCTATATTTCAAGCACAGAGCCTGGCACACTAAAGGGGTCAATACCTATTTGGTGGATGAACAGATTTCTCAAGAGTGAATGAAATGATATTTAAATGAACTATGAAGAGCAAAAAAAGGCATCACCTGAAAGGGAATATACATAAACTGCCACTTGCAAAAAAGTTTTCTAGAATTTCCAAATTAAACCCAAATTGCATCCTTTGTTTAACTGAGATCAATCCAACAAAAGCCAAATCATCAGAACAATTTGAAAAAAGTAGTTAATGTTTATCAATCACCAGATACAACTCAATTAAATTAACAATGTGTTAGTATAAATCTTTCATTCTTTTCATGAGCACTAAAGTTCATCCTATATTTTTAAATCTCTTATGAGCAGAGATAATGAAATGATGACATGAAAATAGAGTGAATAATTTTAATAATGCTCAAAACATAACCATAGCAATAATTTCATAAGCTTCCAAGTATGGTTCAGCAATGTGGACCAGCATGGTATGAAAATAAATTTGTCTGTTTTCCTTTTATAGTTTTTGTTACTATGAAAAAAATCATTAAAATATTTAATATTCACAGGCAGTATCTAAGGCAAGAATAGGAGTGTGCCATCCTTGCAGAAACCTGGAACACAGACAAGTGTAATGTTGCTTTTTTAGGACCGTGTGATATATTTGTGTGCATGTCAGCTGTGAAGAAAAGAAGCCAGAACTATGTTGGCAGTGGTCGGGAGGGTGGGTAAATGATGGCATCCTGAATCAAGCAGTCAATGATGAGAAGAACAATGGAGAATTGTCACATACACCTTGCCTTGCTTTGCCTTCTGCCCACCTTTCACTCCAGGAACACCCCAAAACTTGTAGTGTTGTGAACTTGCTAGAATCTTGGGGTATCTGTTTCTTCACTGACACCATAGATCAGTGCAATCCAACAGAATCTTCCACAGTGGTGGAAATGATCGAATTCTGTACTATGAGCTAGCTCTTAAACACATGTGGCCACTGAGCACCTGAAATGTGGCTTGCACAACTGAAGATCTGAATGTTTAATTTTAATCAAATTCACCACATGCAATATGTGGCAAGTGGCTACCACAATGCACAACAAAAGCCTAAGTGGCTTCTGTTACTCCCTCCCTTATTGGTCTAGCAAACACCTACTCATCGTACAAGACTCAACAAAAATGTCACCTCTTAAAGAATGCCCTTCCTGTTCCTGTTTCCTCTGTGGCAGGTTCATATACTTTGAAAATATTCATTTATCACTCTAACATAATTACTTTATGACATGTTGGTCTTTCCACTAGATGTAAATTTCTTGAGGGCAGGGACTCTGGATCATCTCTAAATCCTTAGTTCAGTGCTTGGCACATGAGAATTATTTGACAAATATTTGCTGGATGCTCAAGTGAGATAGTGAAACCATCTTTAGATGTGAGCAAATATAAGCAGAACTTCCCAGGAAAGTTCTTCCCCAGGGAAGGTTTTACTGCCTTCATACAAGAAGTTGCCAACCAGATATGACCTTCAGATTTGGCAGTATTTTGCGATTCGTATTTTTTTAAAGATTTATTTATCTTAGAGAGAGAGAATGTGGGGGAGAGGTGCAGGGAGAGAGAGAGAATCTCAAGCAGACTCCCCCCTAAGCATGGAGCCCAACACATGGCTCCATCTCACGACCCTGAGACCATGACCTGAGCCAAAATCAAGAGTCAGCCTCTCAACTGACTGAGCCACCCAGATGCCCTGCCATGTGTATTTTTTTTTTAATGGAAATTGTTTTCCAGTGTTAAAAAGTAAGATTTCCAGGAATAATTATTAGATCTGGCAATTTTAGTCTTATATTCCTGCTTGGCAAGAATGAACCAGAAAGGATCATGCAACTGCAGCCTTTAAATAATAAATACACTCTACAGATTTTGTTTTCTTACTCCCAGCCGACTTTAATCATTTATGGTCTCTTTCTTCTGTGGGCATTTGATCTTATAACTCCAGACACTGAATGAAGAGCCATGAAGCTCAAGTTCAGACACTGATCTCTTACTTACAGTAGTAAAATAATAATAGTAACAGCAACAACAAGGGGTGCTAACATTGACTGAGCATCACATGCCGAGTATTCTGCTAGGCCATTCATACACACTGTCAGATGGAATCCTTCAAACTACACCATGACCTAGAAAATATTTTTAGCCTCATTTTGTCAGTGAGGAGACTGAGACTCCAAGGAATGACACTGGGTATCAGCGGAAAGACTTGTCCCTAGGTCTGTCACCAGAGTCCTTGCTGCCATCTTCCCATTCCAAAGCCTCACCTATCCACATTTTTCTGGGTCTGGATTCATGATTCAAAGTGGGACCTTGGGCAAGTGACATAACTTTTCTGTGTTTTGCTCTTCCACTAGCAATGAACTTCAGAAGGAAGAGCTGACATTACCTCCAGGAGCACATGTGGGCATATGAGATGATGCAAGTGAAATACTGAACTTCTCAGACATTTTCACAAAGGGAAAATGATCTCATCTGAGTAGGCAGATAATGGCTGGGGGTAGGCTGACACACCTGGAGGAGGAAGGCAAGAAAGGTTTTAACCACTTACAACAATGGCACTGTGGCTTCTGCTAGCATCCAGGCTTGAGCATCAAGGAACCCTCACCTAGGGAAAGAATGTCTCAGTGGAACTAATAAAAATTTGGCTCCTTGTAGCTCTGTGCCAATTAGGTGACAATGGAAGTATACAAGTCAACAGAGGGTATACGCGTCAGCTGTTGTGGGCCCAGTACTACTCCAGGCCAGGAAATGGCACTGTTTCTATAAAGATCCAGATGGTAAATATTTTAGGCTTTGCAGGCCATATGTGAACAAATGAGCATGGCTGTGTTCTAATAAAACATTATTTATGAAACCAAGCCATTGGCTCACTCACTATAGTTTGCAACCCTTGACCTAGGCACCATGAAGGCAGAATAGAAGCTCAGCAGGAGACACTGTACCTGCTCTTCACCTTCATCCAGCACAGTGACAGGAACAATACAAGATGGTGCCTATTGGATTCATTTCTCTAGGTAGTCTCAAACCTTGAATGTAGAGGCCCGGATAGTGACAGTGACTTAACTAATAGGCTCTCAGTAGCTCCAGTCCCAAACTAGCCCTGTAGGGCATGAGAACAGCGGGTTTCTATGTTGTGCCAGTGGATGGTTCCTTCTATCAACAGTGTAGGCTGGAGAGCAGAAAAGGTGCAGTGACATGGTTGTTCAACTGCATGATACAGTAGCTCCTTGACTAAATCAAAGTCAACAGAAGAAAGGCCTGCAGTACCCAGAACACTGGCACATAGGAATGCTTGGGTTTATACATTTAGACCAAACCAAATGTCTTTCCTCCCCTTGTACCCTCTTTGCCTCCCCCCCAAGTGCCATCCTTGGCACCACCTTGCACTAAGCCATCCATTTGTGCTTGAACTGCTCACTCCTTATGTACCATGTATTCACCAAGACTAGGGGTGGCTTCTGCCTTAGGCCAAATTTTCAGACTCTGTTCAGTCTTTCCTTGATGTGATCATACTGAGGTTGGTTGTTTTTCTTCCAAGTGTGTGACCAACATGATTCACATAAGAAAACATTTAATTCCCATTCTGTTGGTTAATGAAATCTTTCACTATCCTTATTCTTTTGATTTTCTCATTTAACCCTGTTTTCCTTTATAGTATTAAGTCCACCCATTTCTACACTATCTTTTGGACTTTACTAATAGTTTTAATGTTATCCTTACTCTTCATTGTTTTACTTTTCAAGTGAAATGGTGAAGAATATGAATGGGCACATTATTAGGAAATATCCTAGTCTAAGAGTCAGAAATACAGAGGTTTGGCCCTAGTCTGCCTTTGCCATCTGTGGGACTCTGGACAAATGAGTGAACATCTTTGACCTTTAATTGCTTCACCTACAAAATAAAGTTAAGTCTGCCAATCCCAGAAAGAAGCACAAAGATTAAATGAGTTAAATATGGAAGATTCTTCTTACAACTCGGTAATAAAAAGATCTATAATCCAATTAAAATGGCTCAAAATAGACATTTCTCCAAAGAAGTTATGCAGTAACTTAAGCATGTGCAAAGATGCTCAACATCATTAGCCATCCTGGATGAGATAGCACCTCATACCCACAATGTGATAGCACGTCATACCCACTAGGATGACTATAATTAAAAAGTTAGAAAATAACAAATATTTGTGAGGATATAAAGAAACTGAAACCCTCATACATTGCTGGTAGGGATGTAAAATGGTATAGATGCTTTAGGTGAAACATAGAGTGGCCATATGACCCAGCAACTCTACTCCTATGTATATACCTAACGGAAATGAAAACATATGCCAACACAAACACTTCTACATGAGTATCAGCATTCTTGTCAGCATTATTCATAAGCAACCTTATTCATAAAAAAGTAAAAATCAACCCAAATGGCCATCAGTTGATGAACAAGTAAACAAAATTTGGTACAGTCATATAACAATATTATTTGGCAATAAAAAGAAATGGAATACTGATTCATGCTACATGATGTATGAATCTTGAAAATATGATGCTAAGTGGAAAGAGGTTGGTCATAAAGGACCACATAATGTACAATGTCCATTTATGTGAAATGTCCACAGTCAGCAATTCATAGACACAGAAAACAGATTACTGATTGCCAGGAGCTGGGGGAAGGGAGGAATGGGGAGTTTGGGAATGGGGTTTCTTTTGGGGGTGATAACATGGTCTGAAATTAAACAGTGATAACTGCATACTCTGTGAACACACTTAAAATCATTTAATTGTACATTTTAAATGGGTAAACTATATGGTATTTTAATTGTATCTGAATAAAAACTGTTACTGTAAAAATATGGGAGGTTTCTACCCAAATGCCTGGCACATGGTAAGAGCAAAAAATGATCACTATTATTATCATTAACTCATCTGGACATGAGTTTCTCCATCTTTAAACTGTATTAGATTATTCTGAAGCCTTTCAGCTCTGTTATTCTGAGAATTTAAGTGCTTAAATATACATGCAATGAGGTCTAGAGAAGGAAGATTATTGTGGGCTGGAGTAGTCAGGAAGTACCTTTAAAGTTTGGACAGAGCAATGGTGGAGGCAAGAGCTTTTAGAGTTACTGGAGGTAGCAGTCCAACAGCACAAGGTGGAAATGATTTAGTCCCCTACTGGACCCATCAGGAGAGCAGTTGGATTAAGCAAATGGTTCACTAGTGCAAGGGACAAGTTGGATAAGGAATCAAAGTTTGATTTCAAAGGATCTTGAAAGCATAGGTCAGGAAGTTTGGATTTGTCTGAACACTGGAATGCTAGAATTTGAATTTTGGGAAAAGTAATCTGCCAGTTCATGTGGTATAAGTGGGAATGGCTGGAACAAAGTCCAAAAGGTACCAGCTGGTGAGGGCTTAAAGAAAGAGGACAGAAAAGAAATGATACAAATAGTGCTGCTTCATCATTGTAAAGGTGACAGAATTCAGAAGGAATGAACTCCTTCCTCAACATCTAACAAAATTAATAATAATGGCCACAAAATAATGGTGAAATCCAGGGCAAATTTAACAGTAACCCCTAAATGGGGAATCAAGTAGAAACCCATGTCATAAGATTCAAAAGTAACTGGTAGGAAAAAGGATGTAACTGGGTTACGTCCCTACAAAGGGGTCCGTAACCCAAAATGGATCAAGAACCATGGGTTCCCCGATGAAGGAATAAATGGAGGGAGAGAAAGAAACAAATAGAAGATAATTTTGGTGTGATTTGGAGTTACATTAAAATCTCCCATCCTGGGGCGCCTGGATGGTACAGTCAATTGAGCATACAACTCTTGATTTTGGCTCAGGGGTCATGATCTCAGGGTCGTGAGATCAAGCGCCATGTCAGCCTCCCTGCTTAGCGCGGAGTCTGCTTAAGATTCTCTCTCCCTCTGCCTCTCCCACTTGTACTCACTCTCTTTCTCTCTAAAATAAATAAATAAATATTAAAAAAATATCTTCCACCCCAACCTTCAGAAAGATATTGCAAAAAAAAAATTAGTTGACAGAATTATGAGATTTCTTCTAATTTCATCCACAATCAAGAGAGAAGTACACTGAAGACATGATTTGACATCCCCAGAAAATTTCTGGAGAGTAGAATCCCAGGAATTCTGCCTACCCAAGAATAAGAATAACTATAAGAGGTGTTTAGCAAGAAAAATTAATAGAACGTGATGAACAACAGTGAATAGGGGATGGACTACAAGAATGAGCTAGAAATGAACCACGTTTTCTAGCTGGGATTGTCCAGAATGGGGATGCCAAGAGTAAGGATGGATAGAAGAGGGAGATATTTTATGGGAGAAGGGGATGCATTTTATTTTCAGATGTATTAAGTTTGAGCAATGCATCACTTGAATTCAAATGTCTGGATCAACCTGACCTACAGTATCCCAAGTAGTAAGCCTTTTGTAGATGTGTGCAGGATGAATGAGGCCATTGCATATAAAATGTTAATTGAAGATGAAAAAATGAGAGCAGCTGTGAACAGATTTTCTTTAAAAAAAAAAATCACCCTTTCAACTACTTTGGAATCAACTGGTTCCATGATTCTTCAAAAATTTTGAATTTCAAGCTATCTTTTTGATATTATAGAGCCACAGTCTGAGTCATCTGACACTTAAAAAATAATCATGAAAAGTATATTAGAGAATAGAAAAACTGAATATGTAACCTCCTTCACTGACAGAAGGAAAAAAATTCCTATTTTTACAACTTATTTAAAGACTACTTAACACTTCAAAAAGATTTATGATAGGTAAATTTCAAGATAACTGTTTTCTGTACTTTGGTGTTATATAATCGTCAAACAACAGAAATCAAGTCAATTAACAAATAAACTTAAAAGTGCAAGTACTAATCCTTTGTAGAATTGTGGAATTGTATGTCCTGTTTTCTAGAACTACTACCTGACTCTACAACTGGACTTTTTATTAGAGGAAAGCTGAGAGAGTCAACCATCAGATGTGTTCAATTATGGGTTCCCCGATGAAGCTCACTGCCCTAGGTCCAGTGAATAGTTCCTTTTCAAAAGACCTTTTCCTCCTCCTTGCATATTCTGACATTTGCTCTATAAGAGAATAATGCAACAGTCAAAGGCTCTCAAATGGAGACAGTTGGATCTTGAGTCGACACAGTGAGCCTCAAAGATGTGAATACAAATCTTTGACCATGTGTGACTGTGTATACACATGTGTGTACATACAAGCCTATGTGTGTATAAAACTTCTTGCACAAAATCAGTTTTTACTAATTTCCTAGATTCTTTTAAAAGATTTATTTCTTTATTTTTGAGAGAGAGAGAGCAAGCAAGCAGGGGGGGAGGGGCAGAGGGAGATAGAAATTGAAGCTGACCCCATACTGCCTGATGCAGGGCTCAATCCCATGACCCTGAGATCATGACTGGAACCAAAACCAAGCGTTGGACACTCACCCAGCTGAGCCACACAGGCACCCCTAATTTCCTAGATGTTGAGAACATTTTTCTCTACCTCAAGTTGGGCATTCTTAACCCAGGATTAAAAAAAAAAATCATAACATTAAATGCAAATCTTTATGGTAATTGCAAATATTTAAAATTTTTCCTAGCTAGGGAGTTTCTAGCTTTCAGCAGGGCTCTCAAAGGGGTCTGTGACCCAAAATGGATCAAGAACCACAGCATGGAGGATCCCTAAAAATTAAAGACAGTGAAAATTTACTTAGTCAGTCTGCTTGAGATGAAGAGTCAAATTCACAGTGCTTCTCAGGACTCAGTTCCTGGAGGCCCCAGTCAGTCAGTGGTGGAATCCTACTGTCTCAATTGTCTGCATGATTTCCCCTATTATTTTTATATACAGCTAATTACTTCCTTAATATTTCCATAAAATAAAATTCCTAAAGTGATAGAATCAATCTTACAGTCTTCCCTTTCTAAAGGGACTATTGTCACTTTGAAAACTGTAAATAGCATTCACGTTGATATTTAATTTTAAGTTTGTGCCAACATTTAGTGGAAATATCTAAGTTTTGAAATAGTAGGGAGCTCACATTCCATCTGGTGTGTTTTCATTTTATCTCCCCTTCTCAGTGAATTTTAAAAATCAACTGCAGTGTCAATATCCTTTCTGCTATGCTAATGTGGCCTCCATACAGAAATCAAAGGGAGGGAGTCCTCAGGGTAAGTGGTTCTTTCTCAATTGAACTAGTTAGTGTCATAGAATCACAAAGTATCAGAGCTGAAAGTGTGCTTAGAGGTGATGGAGATGAAATGAATGCCTCTCAGTTTGAGGAAAGGAAAACTGAGCCCCAGACACAGGGAACTGACCAAGGTCTCATTAGCAATAGAGCCAGGACATGAACCTCTACAGAGGGAAGGAAGTTGGTCACTTCCCTGAACCTGGAATACCCTTCATCAGAGTATACTGGCCCATGGTACTTAGTGGTTTCTGCTTTCTGTGTGGTTACTGTTGCTCATTTCCTATCCATATAAGGCAGACTACTATTTCAAAGTAATCACTGGTGTGCCATTTCCCTCTTGACCCTCTTTCCTGACAACCTGGAAGTATATCTACTGCTTAGCAGTAGTCCCCTGCACTCACCAACATGGCTTCTAAGTGCAAAAGGCACTGCCCAGTGTGAGAGAGAAATGATTCATGCAGGGATAAGGAGATTGAATAGCTCTACCTGCCCATCCTCAGACTTGAAAAAAAGATTTTCAAACTGGAGAAGGGACAGAACTAAGAGAGAGAAAGCAAGTGAGAGACAGAGAGACAGAATGAGAGAGAAAGCTCATGAGCACACACTAGGGCAATGTGCTCTACCCCTGCCCTTCTTCCAAACCCCTGGCTGAATCCTGAGGTTTGAAGATACATTAATTTGATACTTCCTACTATAACAAATTTCCACAAACTTAGTGACTTTAAACAACACAGGTTTATTATCTTATAGCTCTGGAAGTCAGAAGTCCAAAATGGGTCTCGAGGCTAAAATCAAGAGGTCGGCAGGTCTGCATTCTTTCCTGCCTAGGGGAAAAATCTGTTTTCTTGCCTTTTCCAGCTTCTAGAGACTGGCTACATTCCTTGGCTCATGGCCCACTTTCACCTTCAAGGACAGCAATGACCAACTGAGTCTTTCTCATGCTGCATCACTTTGACACTGACTCTTCTGCTTCCCTTGTCCACAGGTAAGGACCTTTGTGACTATATTGGGTCCAGTCAGCATAATTCAGGATAATCTCCCTCTTTTAAAATCAGCTATTAGCCACTTTAATTCTATCTGCTACCTTAATTCTTTGCCATGTAACATATTATAGGTTCTAGAGATTAGGGTGTGGACACCCCTGGGAGGCAATCATTCTGCCTTCCACAAGTGTCTTGCTGGAAACCTCCCCTTTGGGTTGGGAATCCAAGAGTAGAGTGTACTTGTACTCTGCTTTTCCCATCAACAACTCTGGTAGCACATTTCTCTGCAAAGAGAATGATGAAGTGTTGTATTGACAACATAAGTGTTTGCCAGGGAGTCCCAAATCTCCTGTAGTTCTCAGGAAAGCATGGAAGAACAGAAGGGCTTTTCTGTGCCCATGAGAAGAATGCTGAAAAGCTGGAAAGGACACAGAGTCAGTGCCCTTCATGTGCTGTGACCAGAGACCTTATCAGGACCATGGACACCTCAGGGAGGCAGGAGAACATGATCACCAACCCTCAATGGAAGACTGCCCTGCTTATGGGTATCAACATGAGGATAAACCCAAGGACCAGGCAAGGCAAATTACTTAGACACCAGATGCCAAAGAAGTAACAGCCAAGGACTACATAACCCCTGCCTGCCCCACATGACATGTGGCTCACAATGGTCCCAGAGAGCAGAATGCTGAACTGAAAGGTTGTAAACCAGAATAGGGCTGGATTACAGGTCTGAACTCACTGAGACAGCACTGAACTTGCTGAGCAAAACCTGGCCCTGGGCTGATGGAGTGGTCTGCTCTCGTGGCCACAAATTAAACCCAACTTTGGGATTAAAGAGTATTTCATTTTTCTATAGTCAAGTTGGTAATTGTGAAATTAGTAACTGTTATATGGACCACTCATGAACCTCAGAAATAGTAGGGGACGACTTGGTGATGGAGAAGAAACCTGAGACAAGACAAAGTGACTAGGGAGCATGACACTTCAGAGCATTATATCTAATGTATTCTTTCCTGTGACTGTCTGAGCAGGAACTCAGGGAAAATGTGATCCGAAAGAGTAATTTTTACTAACAAGTCAGAGAGTGGAGACCCTGCAAAGGCCATTTCTCTGAGTATTGCAGCTCAAGTGGTAAGTCACATACGAGCATCTCTCATGATGGATTCACCAAAATTGAAGTCTCTTTCTTTCACTACATCCACCAGCCAACCAACCATAAATGTTGGTCTTTGTCAATGAGTCTAAAAGAACATAACATCTGCTTTTAAAAAAAACTACCCCTAATATTTTATTTAAGTTACAGAATTTTGAACATTCACTATATAAAGTTTGGGAAATGCCAAAGGGTACAAAGAAAGAAACAGGAGTGATCTATGATTCCGTTATCCAGCCACAATACCTTTTAATTACCAGAAGTATATGTTTCCATTCTATTCTTGATTTGCATGACACTACTTTCATTCAATATTATATCTCAATATTTTACGTCATCAAAATTATTTTAAAGCACTCATCCATATGTATGAATACATACCATTAAAATATATTCCTCTATTATTTGACATTTAAATTATTTCCCAGGTAGGGATTTTTCAAATGAAATAGGTAAGTTATACAAGTTTTACAGACATACACTCTGAGGTAATTTGGAAACTATGATACAGATAACATTTTTGAGCCTGTAGTGGAGTAAGATAGAAATATCTATTATTGGGTGTTGACACAATTCCAAAATATGAAGGTACATGAGGATTATTCTATCTTGGATTGATTTATCTTAGAGAGTGCTGGTGGGGCTCTCAGGGGCCAATTTTCAAACTAATTACAGGTAGATTCCAGAAATGAGTACAAGGTCCAGAGCTGGCCTTTGTGATTTGATTCTGGAGTTGCCAACAAAGTCCCACAGTACCTCTAAACTAAGGCCTGATATTCCAGGTTTAAAATCCTGCTCTTTTCCCATCAGGATTTGTTAGTTTGTAAAATACTTCGTCATCTCAGGGAAGTGAACAATGTGAACTACTCTTGTTATAATTAAGGTACAGGTTCTTTCCTGAGAGGAGATTTTGACAGGATGGAAGGTAGTACCCAAAAAGTGAATGGGGGAATTTGCAGCTGATACAGAAAAGCCACAGAGCTGAGAAATGAGAGAACTAGTCTCTGAATTCAGAGCTTCAGGGGAGTAACAGATTCAATTCGGCAAACGTTTTTTAAGAACATACCTCATCAGATAGTGGGATTTATTGGGTGTGAAGAGGTAGAGAGGACAAAGGTGATTAAAACACTTCTGGGAGTTCACAGAGGCAACAGAGTGAAAGAGAACTGAGCAGTATGAATCTCCTGTCTGTTTCTTACCCTCTGTGTGTGTGTGTGTGTGACCTTAAAAAAGTTACTAGGTTTCTCTGTGCCTCAGTTTTCCTATTCTTGAAGGTAAATGTACTCACTGCCCCACCCTGCACGTCATTGGACATATGACCTCATCAGCATGCTGAAGTCATAACCACACCACAATTTCCCTTTCCATTTGAGAATACTACTACTGCCCCTAACTTTTCTCATTAAGTTGAATTCAGCTGTATACCAGATCACTAATAGATGAAATCCCCCAAGCTCCTCATGCTCTTGATTTTGAGATGAGACCTGAATGAAGAAACTATAATGTGCCCCAGGGAAGGAAGGTAAGTGGTAGACACACTATGTGGATGGAAAATGGCTTAAGAAAACAAGTTGGATTGCTTATTTCAGATCGTTAAAAATAAATTCAGCCTCAGTCTTCATATCAACTGATGTGGCCAAGATTACTGGACAAGCCAGTCGAAGGTTCATACATGGATTTGATCCAACTGTGCACATTCCTCTTCAAAATCTCTGAAGAGTTTTGTAAAAAGAACCAAAATTCTTTTAAGGAAAAAAAAGAGGCAGGAGCAAGGTTTCATTTCAGGGAAAAGGGAATATTCTATAAGTTCCTTAGTTACTGTTAATGTAAGAAGGAGTTCCAACAGGTACTGGTACAGCTGGCCTAGAAGATATTTATGGTCCATTGAGAGTTGTAAACAAGGACTGTTTCTTTTTGAGGAAGAAAAAGGCAGCAATTTCCTTTTATATATTTTAGTTTGTTATCATGACATGAATACACTATAAGGCATGCAAAAGTAAAGAGGTCCAGTGTGCAAAACCAGCTCAGAAAGGATGACCTTGGGAATTGGAGAAGCTTGGCTAGAGTGTGTTGATGACTTCCTTGTGGTTAAAAAAAAAAAAAAGAAAACATAAAAAGGAGTTATAATAAAGTATCTAGCTGGGGACTAGTGGGTCATATTCAAAAAGCAGAGAAAATGTCTAACTTTGGAAAATGCCAATTTCCTACACTCTAAGTCTTATGTGCTTAATTAGCAGTGGTGTGTCCAGGACCTATGGGTTTCTTGGAAATCTGGGATATGTGTGTGTAAATGAATGTCTCTAAGGTCGAACAGAGACCTTGAAACTGTTTGAGATTTAGCACTGGAAGTCATAGTATCTAGGCAAATCACTCATCTCACTATCTTTGAATTTTCCATAAAAATGAAAGATAGTATTTGCCTCAGACCAAAGGTTTTGTAGTCAAATGGACTACGATAAAAACAAGCTTTGTCATGAACTAGTTATAATGTCTTGAGACAAACACTTGCTGTGAGGTATTAATATCTACCTCACAAGGTTTAAGAAAATTCAAGAAATGTATGTATAGCACCTAGCACAGAGTCCAGCCCATTGTGGACTCCCAGTAAATGAAAATAATATTTTTATTCTACTAGTAGTTTTCATTAGCCCTCTCCCTAGGAAACAAGATTAAGAACTAGAATTGTTTATTACTATTCACCTATTATTTATTACTGGTAGCAAATCTCCCCTGCCCCTCATTTGAAATACTGGAAACATAAAAGATACTGAGATTTAAATAGCAAGTTTAACATTAAAGAAGTTGTAATAAACCACTGAATGGACCCAATGCATAGAATTTAGACCTATGCAGGTATAGGAAACTTTTCTAGGTTTCCTTGATTAGAAAGAAAATCTGGCATCTCTCAGCTTGGCTCCTCTAAATCTGGGGGGGTCATAAAAATCTCCAAAAGAGTTGCTTGCCCGTAAGGTAAAGCAATTTGAAAGTCTTGGAATAAAATTGTAAATCAAAATTTCTTCTTTCCAGAAGAGATTCTGTCAATGGAAATGTTTGTAGGTCTGGACAGTGTGGGCTGCACACTTGTGGCAGCTTAAAAAGTTTAATGTGGTCACAAATTATTGAGCTGCTGTTTCTCTGAAGGCTGTTGGCCGAAGGCAGGCATGATGACAGTCACAGGTAATGACACTGCACCTGTGAGAGCTCCCCTTGATGGGTCCTTGGATTTGGAAAACCTCCTGGAAAACCTCTCGTCTTCTGGACAGTCACCTACTTCAGCTTCCAACTTCTCACTCACTCCCACCAACTCTTTATAATACTCTCTGATAATAATATGATAGTATTAATGTTAATAATTATCAAATAATGGCTAACATTTATTAAGCATTAACACTACATCAGGCATTGTTCTAGGGCTTTATATGTAATAATTTATTTTATTCTTCCAGCAGCCTCATCATAATCCCCATTTTACAGATGAGGAAATTGAGGTATGACACAACCAGTCTGGATCTGGAGCCCACCCTTAAGTCCTGATATTGCCATAAAAGTACATCTAATGGGGGGCAGCTGGCTCAGTTGGTAGAGCATGTGACTCCTGATCTTGGACTCATGAGTTCGAGCCCCACTTTGGGTGGAGATTACTTAAATAAAACATTTTTAAAAAGTAACACTTAATGGGTTTCTTTTCAAAATTGGAAGAAAGTTTGGCCACCTGAATAATGGTTGATTAGGCTACTCATAGAGGAGCAATGGTCCAAAGAAACAATGATCAAAACAGTGGCTCATCTGTCCTCCAAAATTCATGGATTACTTTGTGAATCCCTGGTGAAATTAGTAGGAAAAAAATAAATCTAAAAAAAATGAAAGTAGATTCTGTGTAGAGGAATCCACCTGGTCATATTTGAGGTCATTTCATTGTTAAACTTCCACAAAGCCTTTGATCAAGGATGATAGGCCCTAGCTCAACTCTTTGATGACATATCTCTTATGTTATCTTATGGTTTTATGGACCAGGAAAAATAAATTATTATGCTCTGGATATGGAAAGGCAGGGTGAAAAAATTAAGAGGTTTTGCATTAAAATTACACTTTATGAAAACTAATGAAGTTGTTTGGATTTAATAAAGTCTGAAATTACACTTTCCAGTTTGGTAGCCACTAGCCACACGTAGCTAGTCTAAATTGAGATGTACTTGAAATATAAAATACATATTGGATTTCAAGGACTTAAACAAAAAGAGGATGCAAATATCTCATTAATAATGTTTTGTATTAGGGGCACCTGGGTGGCTCAGTTGGTTAAGAGTCTAACTCTTGGTTCTGGCTCAGGTCATGATCTCAATTGTGATCTCAATCCCAGTTGTGAGATCGAGCCCCCAGTCAGGCACCATGCCCAGCATGGAGCCTGCTTAAGATTCTCTCTCTCTCTCCTACTCTCGTTCTCTCTCTCACTCTCTCTTAAAAAAATATTTTGTATTACTTACATGATTAAATGATAATCTTTTGGTAATACTGGTTTAAAAATATATCATTAAATTAGTTTCACCTATTTCTTTTCACTTGTTTTAGTGTGGCTACTGAAAAATTTTTAAGTACATATGTAACTCACTTATATTCTGTTGGGCAGTGCTGCTCTAACACACAATATGTGAAGTACAGACTGGGACATTGTGATAGATACCACCTGATGGTGACATCAGTATGGCCATATTTTAGGCACCCAGCCTGGGGTTCCAAAGGCTAGGCTATGTTTCTAGGGCCCTATATGCTTTTTCTGAAGCAGGTAACTTGGAGACCTACTATTCTCTGTTGGCATGTGACACATGACAGATCCAAAGAATAAGTCCTGCTCAAACCTAATGGGTAATAAGACATATTCATAAAGATTATTTTAATTAGGTATATCATTCTTTTGTCTAAAAAAGTGACAGTTGATAATTGAAAAGCAAAAAAAAAAAGTGCTTTGGGGCTTTAAAATTGTATTCATTTTTATCTTTCTTTCCCCCTTAATTCTTGCTTATTTTGCTTTTCATCTTTAAAACAGAGATCAAGTCAAATGTTTGGGGGCTTTTTTCTTTGAGGCCATTATAATTTTTTTTTTAAGTAGGCTCCATGCCCAGCATGGAGCCCAACATGGGGTTTGAACTCATGACCGTGAGATCAAGACCTGAGCTGAGATCAAGAGTCGGACTCCTGACTGAGCCACCCAGGTGCCCCGAGGCCATTATAATTTATATTGATAGAAAAGTGTCAATGCTTAATTCATATCTCTTTTCTTCTTGCTGTACTTATCCACTCTGCACATAATTTATTCCTCCAATAACCTTTCCTATCCCTATTCCCCATACTTACAACTCTCAAATAAAATAGATTTGGAAAAATTTCTTATGTGAGATATTGATAGTTTTCTTTAGTAGGTCACAGCCTCCAAGTTACTGAACATTTTTGGACACTCTTATTAAGTGACTGCTTATAGTTTTGTCAGGAACCTTGAATATAAACTTAATTAAAGATTTAAAAATACACAAATGGTCCAATCTTCATTTACTAATGTTAGTTGAGGTTTGATTTCAGCAGTCACTGTGTAACTAAAAACACAACTGTGACAGAGAGATCTCAGCAACAAGGACTTCTTAGAGCAGGCATTTGCCACCTTACCTAGCATGATCTTATTGACTCCTGCTGGGATATGCCTGTTTGGAGACAGGATTCACTGTAGAAGACAGAAAGGACCCTGTCCAACAAAGCCTTATTCAGAAAACATGGAGTGGTCTTACTTTGGTATGATGGATAGAATGACACGTGGTTAACTTTTTGCTGCTTATTGCTCATTAATATGCAATTGAACATATTCAAATGACAGAGGAGAGCAGTTCTAAGAAGACTGACCTAGGGTGGAAGTTCTCGAAGCCAACTCCAGGAAAAACTATAGAGGTGGCATCCTCTGCCTTGAGGTACATCCTATAGATACCTGTCCTTCTTATCATTAGCCACTCTTCTGCCTTCCTTCGGTGTTTTTCCTTTTGTATCCAATGACTTTATGATTCTCCCTGGAGGTCCCCAGCCCACCATCACCACCATTATAACCCTGCATGCTTCTCAACATTTCACATGCATAGAGTCCATCAAATGTAACTAACGTGAATTGTATACTCCTTGAATTCTTATCTCTACTAGGAAAAAATGGACGGAAATAATTTTTAACCAGGTAAATGTTTCTTTGCTAATCTTATGTTCCTCTCCTCTGAGGGACACAGAGATCTGAGTAATAATCTGACATAGGAAAAGGTAAACCAGATGTCTACCCAATTCTCTTATTGTTAAAATAGGTAGCCAAAGAGCATTCAGAGATCCACTCAGGGAGAATCTGATGTCAAAGATCATTAAATTACCACTAACTGTATAATTATTTGTTGGTTATATCACATCCAGATTCTTTGAGGTAGAAGTTCTCATAACATTGTAATAACTTTGTATGGTGATGGATGATAATTATACTTCCTATGGTGAGCATTTCATAATGTATATGATTTTCAAATCACTATGTTGTAAACTAAAACTAATATAATATGTTAATTATGCTTTAATTAAATTTTTTAAGAAAAATTTGAAAGTTCTCATGAATTTAGAAGAACCCACAGAGTTCTTGTTTTATTCTTAACAAGAGGTAATCAAGTTTTCATTCCAAAATTCTCAGTCAAAAATGCATTCCTCAGTATGAAGACATCATTGAACCCAGAGGGGGAAAAAAAAAGCTAATTAACTGTCTCACTGAAACATTCCTTTCCTTTTGGAGTCAACTGGGGACCCATGGACTTTGAGCCCATTGTCAAATGGTGTGTGAAAGAGATCCAAGTTCAACAATAAATATTATCAGCAATATAATAGTTTTCTCCAGCCCTCAGGGCCAAATGACCTGCATTTTAGCAAATTGATTTTGTTCATGCATTGTGTTAAGCCAAGCAATTGTTTCCCATGATATGCTTGAACCCACAGTTGCTCTGTCTATGAAATTCATGGTTGAATTGTCCAATTGCTGATTGCTATTCCCATTTGCTTTAATAATAGTCACTTCCTTCATCAGTAATGGGTTTTATATACAGTGCACAATCAAAACCATTCAATGTCACCCATAAACATTTGATGAATTGTCTAATACAGTTATGAGAGTTGCTTATTTGGAACACAGCTAGGGTAAGCCTTACTGAGTTAATGAGATGATGTACCATGGCATTAGGCAATGGGTGTTTTCCTCCCCCACATTAGCTGTACGTTCTTTTTTAACCAAGGACCCATTTATGTCATTATCATAATCTTCATCAACTTGTCAAGATAATGGAGGGCCTACTGAGTTCAGAGAAGGCCTCACATAATTCATGGAAGTTTAAAGAACACGGATATAGAAAGGGTTTGGGAAAAATGGACAAATAAGATCTGCATGGAAAACAACACCAAAAGGGCTTTATAAGAGATTTTGCCTTGAAAAGCATGAAGTGTGAACTCAGTTTTGAGGGAGAGAAGGGAGACTCATTCTCTGAAATGGGGAAGATAAATTAGCTAACAAAATGCACAAAGACAAATTTGGGACAGAAAGCTGGAGAGCAGATAAAGATAACCCCAGAGATGATAATCCAGGTCGAAATGAAAGGAAGAAAACTCTCGAGCCTGCTTTCGGCAAATCCCACATCTGTATTTGTTACAGAAATGTGAGTCTACATTTTGGGGGAAGCAAGTGACTTATTAACTTATTAACGTTGACATGTGCCTACCAGACTTCCTTAGCAATCAGACAAGGTTTATAATTACTTTGCCGTCCTTCTGACATGGGACAATTTGGAGCTGTGTGCACACTGATTTCTGACCAGTAGATTCTGTTCCATAAATCCTCCACTAAATTAACTTCAGATGGCTGACATCACCATGTCAGAATCTCACCCAATGTAGCTACAAGTTAATAAATTGACCCCCTAAAAAGCAAGATATTCTCTCCCTTTAAATTATGCTAGGGCTAGTAGGGAATGTCAAGTTCTTCTAGTTCAACACCTCATTCCCTCATGTACTCATTCATTCAACAACTATTTCTTGGAGACCGCCTCCATGCCAGATTAGGTCCCTGTTCCCAAGTCTCTACAGTGTGATTGGGAACACAGGCACTGAATACTAAACTAAAAAATTATTTCAAGTGTGGTAATTATTAAGGAAGGAAATGCGGTAATATGATGGAATTATTGTGGAGGAGGTAAGAGATGAGCTATCTTAGATGGGTTGGGATATCCATGAAAAGAACCCTTCAAGAAGCTGACATCTGAGCTGAGATTTGGATGAAGACATGAAGCCAGTTGAGGTTATAGGCAAAGAAAATAATGGTGCCAAGGCCCTGAGGTGGGAACAAGAATAATATAATTGACAAAAGCAAGGAGTGAGAGTGAAACTAACAGGGGCTGGAGAGGTAGGCAGGACACAGAACTGAAGTTAAAGAACTCACCCAGGGCCATAGCACTATACACGAGTAACCAAGGAAGTAAAACGGAGGTTACAGAGAAGTGACATGCACAGTAGACGAGACAAACAGTCCTGTGGAATAGTGACATTTGAGTGGTAGAAGGAAGAAGGGTAGCCCATGAAATAGAGATCTCAAACTCAAATGACTTTAGCGGCCAGACAAGTATCATAAACATGTGAAGCAGGCGTTGGTAAGAGACAGGGAGTTGGGGGGGAGATGCAGTGACCTGAAGAATGAGTGACATGCCCAACAGCATTCAGACTCATTAAAAAATACTTTGCAGGCAAAATAAAATACATATGTGGAGGCAAGCAGAGCCCATGGACCATCAATATGCAACAGTGATCTGGAGGAAAAGTAGGAAGCAGGCTGAGAATGAGAAAAGTCAATAGAGCCTGGTCACCCATAACTCAGAGGAGAGCTACACTTATATTTCTATGACCTACATTAAAAAGTTTATTAGGCAGTAACCCAAGTGCTTATTCTGATGACTACAACAACAACTCACACTAGTTGTTACAGAACTTGCCTATAACCGAAAAATAAAGGTAATGATCCAATGGGTCAGATTTGTAAAGATTGGAATCCTAGAACCAAGGGGTCCCTCCAAGGACTGGATGTAGAAGTCCTCCTGAAGAATTATGGCCATCCACTCTGTGCCTGCATGGATCTGGGAAAGAGAAACCCCCACACACCCCCAACCACACACACACATACAAGGCACTGTAAGTGTTGAGCAAGTTCTATCAATTTGATCTGTTGTTACGTGGAGCTGATATCTGGCTCCTTTTAGCCCCAAAGCCCTAGATTTCCACCCCATCCCCGCCAGAGACACACAGATCATTTAACTTTTCCCACCTACTGGCAAATATTTAGAAACAGTGACTCTGTCACTGCCTTCCCTCTGCAAGTCTTCCTTTCTCCAGACAAAATATCTCCATCACCATGTCCAGACTCTGCCATCCCAGTCACCTTTCTGTGAACCTTCTCTAGTTTGTCACTCTCTCTCTTGAAACAGGGCCCAGGGAGAACACCACATTCCTAGCCGATTTATAATCTAGGGCCTCTTTAGGCATCATGTTCTATTTCCGCAGTATTGGAAACACAATTGCGTTTTATTGAGCCCCATCTCCTTTGTCCCTGTTCCCACTCCCCACCCTCCAAGGCAAGTGTGTTTGTTGTATTTCGTGGACAGATACATAATCGAGAGTGAGAGCTCCCATCAGCATAAAGAATGCTGTCCCTCATCACTCTATCATTTCTGATTAAGATCACTCAGTCTAATGTACATTATGTCTTGTACCAATAATGCCTGTGCAATGCTTCATGCTCCTTGTGCCAGTTTCTAGACATTATCTTATTATGTGCTGAAACTGGAAAAGTATATTTTTGTACAAAGAGGAAGATGAATCTGAGAATGAGTAGTGAAAGGCAGAGGAAAAATTGGAAATCTGACCCTTGAAAAGAGTGTTGAATGGAAGCATCCAATGACGTGGCTTTGCATCTAAGTTCTCCCTTTACCCACCAACTGCAAGTTCTTTTAGAAACAAAATTAATGATCACAATAAGAACAGAACCACTACCTATCAATAAATGCCTAGTAGATACCAATCCCCGCAATGAACTTTTTAGGTACGGTATATCGTATGTTTCGTATGAGCCTTTGAAGGGTGTTATCTCCATTTTTAAAGATAGAGCTTCAGTGACTTGCCCCATGTCACAAAATTAGCAGGTGACACTTGGATTTAAACCTAATTCGGTCTGTCTCTGAAGTTCAATCACTTCATAGTTTTATACCACAATCTCCCTTAGTGGGTACTGTCTATACTATATGACTTAGCAGTTAATTGAAAACAAAACAAAACAAAACAACAAAAAAACAGAACTCTTATAGTAATTCCATCTCCAGAGATGCTTCTCCAAATAGGGAGAAGCAGGAACATGTGTTGCCTCATCAATGGGGCTAGAGACGCTGTGAGAGCATACCCACAAGGGCAAAAGAGTAAAGAAGGGGAGAAAGGCCACACGCCAACCTCAGCGTTGGACATCGTGTCTCAAACTGGGCTGAAATGCAGCCCCACAGCCCCTGTCATGAGCACATTAGGAATATAAATAAGATTTCAAGGTGACAGTTCAGCCTAAGAAAACAGTGTTTTCAAGCACTTTTAATAACACTTTAGCAGTATTCACTTGTATATAAATCATGTGCTAATTTATTCATTAAAATAGCCTGTACTTGGCAACATTTTATTAACCTTAGTTTATGCTAATAAGATCAGTACTCATATTTTTAAAAAATGCATCTCTCTATAATTACTCCATAATTCTGATTTTCTTCCAACTTGAACTAAGCCCTTACTAACTCCAAGTCACATTCCACATCTCACGAAAAGGAGTTCAAATTATAATATTATAGGATACAACTTTCAGAAAGCACAAATTTGGGAGAGAGACTATTCCCAAATCTAGCCACAATCAGAATCTCCTGGGCACTTTCTTATGCTCCCATAATTACTGATTCCAGTGTGCCCCTGCAATCTACTGGGTCAAAATCTCTAGGGATGGGATCTATGGGGAATGGAGATTTGCAGCAATTGGTCCAAAAACCAGTACTTAGGAACCAGTAACTAGAACATTTCCACTCTGCACAGGCCTATTGCAGCTCACAGGAGGCACAACATAGTGAGGGATATCCCAAAAGCATGATCACCAGTCACTGCCGAGGATCCAGTGAGTCCCAGAAAAATTAATTGTAAGTCTCATTATTAACTGATGACCTCCCATTCTTTATTTTTAGGGTTTGGGTAGCCATTTTAATACCTAGTTACTGCAAAAAACACACTACAAATACAAAAAAAGAAAAAGACAAAAAAAAAAAACCACCCTACAAATATAAAACCAGGTGGAGATAATCGTAGGGATAGAGCCACATGATGAACAACCAAAATAAAAAAAAAAATGTACTTTAAACGTCTAACAAGTGGTTAGAATAGTAGTGTCAAAAAGATGGCAAAATTGGTACCTCTTTCCTATCTGATACCTGTGATAGACACTGCTAATCAATCACAGCATTTGTTTTTGTTTCATCTGGAAA
Organism: Neomonachus schauinslandi; assembly: GCF_002201575.2. NCBI lineage: Eukaryota > Metazoa > Chordata > Mammalia > Carnivora > Phocidae > Neomonachus > Neomonachus schauinslandi. The sequence goes on along the minus strand of NC_058403.1, from coordinate 187,290,094 downwards.
CAGCCTCAAAACCCTTTCCAACCAAGCACTCAGGGCACCCCTGCCATCTGATCATTTGGGGAACATATGTGCCCTTCCCTGGCTAGAATAAGCAGTTAAACTGAAATTATCGTCTAATATTTTACATCAGCATATCCATTATAGGATATTTACCCCACATAGTGCACACAGGCCCCTGAAGTTTCTCAGGTAGATGAGACCATAGGAGCAGATCACCTTGCTACTTCATCTCTATAAGTGGTTTCACATTTATATTTTTTAATGGAAATATCCAGAAATCAGTTAACTGCTAAAATGTTTATAATACATGGGCGGCACTCATTTCATTCAAGCCAACTAGGTTCTGCTGATGATAATTCAAAGTTTCACTTTGAATAAATGCTATTAGGAGTGGGGCGCCTGGGTGGCTCAGTCGTGAAGCGTCTGCCTTCAGCTCAGGTCATGATCCCAGGGTCCTGGGATCGAGCCCCGCATCGGGCTCCCTGCTCCACAGGAAGCCTGCTTCTCCCTCTCCCACTCCCCCTGCTTGTGTTCCCTCTCTTGCTGTGTCTCTCTCTGTCAAATAAATAAATAAAATCTTAAAAAAAAAAAAAGTGCTATTAGGAGAGACAAGCTGAGGTCCAAAGGGTCTTTAAAATTAAATGGAGCATCTGACTAGAAAAATAATATACGAGTCGGTTTGATTTCCATTGGTCAGTAGCACTATAGATTTTCTCCTGTGGAGACTCTGGGCCATATCGCCACACAATATTTAGTGTCCTGGTAAATGAGAGGGTGGAAATCACAAGGACACTTGCTTTCTGCCACATTTCATTTGAAAAAGAAAATCATTATAATTCATTTGTCTTTGGTTCCTGTCATGGCCATTCTCGGCTCCTTGGCTTCTACTGTCACTTCCCAAGTCATACTGGGTGGAATCCCATGTAAGCCCATATATCAGGGTGATGCCTAGTTCATCAGCTTGATTTCTTCATACCGACAGCCCCTGTGATACGCAATAAGATCAGAGAGAACAGACCCACCTCATCATAGATGCTGTCATTCCTGTGAAAGTCTCCAGCCTTCCTCGGAAGAACGTGGACGTGAACATGCTGAAAATGAACGAGAGAGAAAAAAATGAAATGTGATTATCTCCCCATGTATTTCGAGACTTGACAGTGATGCTCCCATGAAGCCCAATTACTCCACATTGGTTCCTGCTGGATTAGTTTTCAGAGGAGGATGATGTTCACCTTCAGTAACTGTATCTGAAATCCATGGAGAATAGAGAGGCTCAAAACAAGAGAGAAAAACGTGGTGGCATGGATGACAATTTGAGTGAAATGCCAGGGTGTTTTGGGGGGTCTGTGGAATTATCCATAGCTGTCAGTCTTGGCTGTAGTTAGCCAGTGCTTTGAAGTGACAGCATGGTTTAAAAAGGTGACTACAGGGACTCTGAAAGGGACAAGAAATCAAAATTGGCCAACAGAGAATTGTGTAAGAGCAAATAAGTGAGAGTAGCAAAGAGTGTGGGCCAAGTTACAGAATCATGGTTTTCAAATAAAAATCATTTAACAGTAATACAAATAGTCCTCCTTTATTAAACATTTACTTACTGTGATAAGAAAGCTCTATGCTTAGCATGGATCTCATGTACTGCTCTGAATAATCCCATGAGGCAACTTCTACTCTCAGATCCCCTTTACAGATGAGGAAATCTACCCTCAGAAGTGGTCAAGTCCCCTCAGGAGGTGACAGCGTCCCTGCAGGAACCCAGGGCTTGTGGCTCTTGCCCCCACACTCTTCATGAGCATCCATGCTCCTTCTGTGAGTTCGATCTATTAAAAAGCCTGTGTCTCCAGTCTATGAAAGCCCCCAGGTAATAGTCATAGCAATGTTGTTATGCAGAGATCATGAATCAAGGCACATTGCATATCTAATTCAATATATTCTTCAAGGCTAAACGCCGTTTGAAAGTTTTACTTTCCAAATAGCCTCTATTGTACCTAGGCTAAAGTTAAACCTCATTCCTGCCCTTGAGCTATGTTCCTGTGTTTATTACAAACCGTGGGGAGGAATGTGAGAATGAAAAGCCTAAATGTAGAGAGGCAGACAAAGAATCAAACTTAGTCCCTGATCACGCCCACCCCTTCTTGATTACAGAGATCAGGCTCTGAGCTTCCAAAGGGCCTCTGAAGAATGTGAGATGAAGTGTCCCTGTGGCTTTGCTGCACACAGAGGGGAAAAATGATATGCTATTAAAGCAGAGGCAGGGAACAAGGCGGTCCAAGGTGAACGAACGCAGAGGAGCCTCACATCAGCCCGAGTGCACAGTCCCCAAAGAAGGACACGTTTTTGCCAGAATATTCTCCAGTTGATGACGGAAGGTAGTCATAGACTGTTCAGCAACTGGGACAGTGTATACTTAAGTTACAAAGATGGTGTGAGCATAGGGAGACAAGGGGAACAAATAAACAAGGAAACATAAGTTGCAAACTGCCCGTGGAACAAAGTCTTAGGAAAAAGCAATGGAGGATGGGCTCAGGCTGGAATATGCTGAAGGACACAGGCTGGCTGACTTCAAGGTGAGACCAGAAAAATGCCACAGCACAAGGAGAGAGTCCCCCTTGGAAGGAGGCTTCACTCGACCCTTGCTTCCCAAACCTGCAGCTCTCCTTCCCTCCTCTTGTTCTTTCCCCTTTCCTTTCTTCCCTTTCTCCTTCCTTCCTTTCTGCCCTGCTTCCTTCTTTTCTTCCTTTCTTCTATCCACCCACCCACCACCTCCCTTGTATGTGGAATAATCAGGTATTCCACACCAGTGCCCTGCAGTCAAACTGCCTACTGCAAACCTGACCGATCACTTACTGGCCGCGGCCCCTGACTCAGAAGGGCCTGGATCTCTGTATCCTTGGCTGCAGCAGGGATGGCAGCAATCTCTACCTCACATGGTCATTAAGAGGATTCAAATCCACTAAGCCTGCGCTCAGCATGCTGCTTTGTGCATCATCAGTACTCAGTACATGTACCTATAGCACTATTACTCTTATTATTATTATTATTTTTATTTTCAATATCATTTTTTTGACCTTCAGACCAAGTAGAGATCACATCCAGGCACTAGATCCCACACCAGCAAGGAAGAGATTTAAGAAGCTCCTCGAGTGGGGTGTGTTTCTAGTTTATCTGTTGCTACAGCTTGTTTCTCTTGCATTGACCGGTGGTTTTCAAAGTTGAGCATGCACTTGGGCTTGGTGAGACACAGATCCTTGGGCCCCCAAAACACGCATTTCAAACAAACTGCCAGGTGGTGCCAACGTCATTGGTTTAGACTATCCTTCTGCTTCCTGACCTTTTTCCTACCAAAAGTGACCACAGGCACCAAGGTCACTAATTGTTTTGTCTGCCCTGTCGGCTTCTGGAAGACCTACTAAGTGCTCCCTGGCTTCCTGCACTCTTGTCACCCTCTGTGCCTTTTCCTTAAGGATGTGCCTGTTGTTCATTAATGAACTAGGGCTGGCTATGAACTTAATATTATATGAAGGGAACCTCCTGGGTCCAGGCCCGTCCCATGCCTCCTTTTCTTTACCTTGCCCACCTGGGTTTAGTGTTCAGGGCTATCTCTATAAGCTTTGTTATCACCCAGTCCTGGAAATGTCTTTCCTGATCATTGGTAACCACCTGAGATTTAGTGTGGCACTGATGATAACAAACAGCTCACTATGTAGGTGATTCTCCCCAAGGGCACAGACCTCAATCCAGCCTGATATCTTGACATAAATTCTTAAGTGACAGACTGATCACAAGATCCCGACAACCCACTCAACTTCTCAGAAAAGGGAAATCATGATAAACCCAGCTGACAACTTCACTGTTGTGAAGGAATACCATTACCACAGCTTTCCAGTAGAATGGTATTCCAATAAAACAAAACAAAACAAATACAACCCTATGATCAGCACACATGGGGATATTTTAACATAACCTGTCCTTAGTGAATTCATATTGAACCTTGGTGATCATCACTTACTTTTCTAAGTGGTGGCAAAACTTCTACTTAATAAAGCACTCCAAAATTTTGCCAGGGTTTATTTTTTTGCTAGAGTTTAAATTTTGCTAGGGTGTCAAGCAGTTTAGCTGCTTGAGTTTTCTGAAGAATACTTCAGAAAAGCCATGACATATTCCATACCAAAAAAGTTTTTATGGTCAAGTAAAATTTCACAATGCTCATTAGCATATTATGGTATCAGGCAAGAACCACATTAAATACATTCAATTAAATATGTTCAATTAGCTACCAGGAAACTTATTTAATAATGAAGATCTCAAATCCTTATTTGTATAACATTTATTTATACTTTTCTAATACAATTATTCATGCAAAATTATTTATAACCAGGTGCTACTCTAGGAACCAGGGATACAGTACTAAACAAGACAAAGTCCCTCCCCCCACAAAGCTACATTCCAAGAGGTGATGCAGAAAACAAACAAGCAAATAAATATACAACTTAATTTCAGGTGAGGATAAGTGTTATGGAAAAAATATAGCGAGCAGAGATAAAAATTCAGAATTGGGACTCTTACACATTTGAAGTTTGGGAAGAAGAAAAAAGATTCAAAGTTAAGGATATGGTGAGGAAAGAGACAAGTCAGGAGAGGGTCAGTGCTAAAGCTGAGAGAGGAGGGAATTTCAAGAAGGAAGGAATAATCATCAGTGTCAATGTTGTTGAAAGCTTGAGTTGGTTCCAGTCAAATCAGGGGGATAAACACTTAACTGAAAACAGATTCAATATCATTAGTCAGTAGTGAAATGCAAAGCAAAGCCACACTGAAATATCACCTCCTATTTAAAAGAAAAGCAATTAAAGAAAAAAAAAAAAAGGTAAGACAATAACAAGTGTTGGCGAGAATATGGAGAATTAAAACCTTCCTACACTGTTGGTGGGAATGTAAGAGTATCACTGGTTTGGAAAATAGGACACTTCCTCGAAAAGTTAAACAGAGTTTCCATATAACCCAGAATTCCACTCCTAAGCATGTGCCCAAGAGATATGAAAACATATGTCCACACAAAAACTTGCACATGAATATTTATAGCAGTATTATTTACAACAGTCAAATAGGGGAAACAACCCAAATGCCCATCAAGCAGTGAATGCATCAATAAGATGCGGTACAGCCACACATTGGAACATGATTCGGCCATAAAAAGGAAGGAAGAACTGCTAAGTCGAAGAATTATGCTAAATGAATTATGCCACATGAAAGAAACCAGACATAAAAGGCCAGATATTGTCTGATTCTATTTATGTGAAATGTCCAGAAAAGGCAAATCCATAGAGACAGAGTAAATTAGCAGTTGCCATGGGAGAATAAGGAGTCACCACTAGAGGGCATGACGTTTCTTTTGGGGATGACGAATATATTCTGGAATTAGATAGTTGTGATGGTTGCATGACATTGGGAACATTCTAGAAAAACTTGGAACGGTATACTTTAAAAGAGTGAATTTGATGGCATGTGAATTATTTATCAATAAAGCTGTTATTTAAAAAAAAACTGATGTAGATTTAAGAGAGGGGAAGGTAAAGAAAGGGAGATAAATAAGCATAGGCAACTTTCTAAGGAAAAGGAGTCTTGGAAAGAAATCAATGGTTCTACAGGCAGAGGAGGAAGGAAATCACTTTTTGTTAAATATGGTTGAAGTTGTCTCAGCCTACTAGTTTCTATAATTATTATAACCTTTTGTAGTTGAAATCATTGTTAGCATTTATTTAAAGCTCGCTCCATGCCAGTCCCTAGGATGATTGTACACCATTTCAATGAAGCCTTCCAATACACCCAAGAGGTGATTAATAAATGCATTATCATGTTCAGGTGACAAAATAGACCCAACGAGGTTAAGCAACTTGCCCAAGCTCCTGCAGAGAGTGACCAAGCGCTGAAATCTGAACCCGCATCTGTCGTGACACCATCTCTTAAGAGGCCACCCTGCTTCTCCCAAATATCCATTCCATATATAAAGACACCTCCTTGCCGCGGCTCCTTGATGCCTCTCTCAAGCTCCATGATTTCTCAGTCATGTCTTTGATCACATCTGCAAGTCCTTTTGGGATCATGGGATGGAACTGGCCTTTGCGTAGAAACTTCGATTCACTTACAGCAGTGTTATCTCCTGAGTTCCATTTCTATCTTACTCTTTCCTAGTTGGAAGCCATGCCCAGTATCGTATAGATGAACAAAGTTGTTCAAATGGCAAGTCTTTGTTTCCCTCATTTATTAAATGTAAGTCATTTGCATCAATCAGGAGATCCACCTTTTCTTGGTCCCTGTGGTTGAGCACATTTTAGCTTTAAAAGCCCTTTCTGTTATCTCTCAGTTTTTCTCCAAATGTGGGATTTCTCTGAGTTTTAATACCCTGCCAACATTTTTGTAGGCCCTGCCTCTTTTGTGCTATGGAGCTTCTCCTTCCCTTTTGAACACACCTACTTTACCTCATACTCACTTGAGGATGGTCGGTGTCGCCACACTGGTGTCTTTTGCCCTTGCTGGACTACAGTGCGAGTTGGTTATAAGGGATACAGTCATGGCAAGGGGAAAGGGCAAGGAAGGCTAGAGGGAAACAGCTACCCTCTCCATAACTAGTGTCCTGCCACCCCCAGCTGCTGCCACATGAACCTCCTCACTCAGATCAATGAGTGACCTCAGAAGGCAAATCTGATTCTAATAAATAACAAAAACCACTGCAGATCAGGGGCAGATAGTGACTCCTCCAGTATGTTCACGTCCTACTCCCTGAACTTGTGAATACATTAGGTTCCATGGCAAAGGAGAAGTAGGTTGTAGAAAGATTAAGGCTGCTAACCAGTTGCCCTTAAAATGGTAAGTGTGTGGATGATCTTGGATTATCCACCTGGGCCCAGGGTAATCACAAGGGTCCTTTTTTTTTTTTATTTAAGATTTTATTTATTTATGGATGCCTGGGTGGCTCAGTCGGTTAAGCGACTGCCTTCAGCTCAGGTCATGATCCTGGAGTCCCAGGATCGAGTCCCACGTCAGGCTCCCTGCTCAGCAGGGAGTCTGCTTCTCCCTCTGACCTTCCCCCTCTCATGTGCTCTCTCTCTCTTTCTCTCTCTCTCTCTCTCATTCTCATTCTCTCAAAATAAATAAATAAAATCTTTAAAAAAAAAAGATTTTATTTATTTATTTGACAGAGAGAGAGAGAGAGAGAGCACAAGCAGGGGGAGCGGCAGGCAGAGGGAGAGGGAAAAGCAGGCTCCTTGCTGAGCAGGGAGCCTGACATGGGGCTCAATCCCAGGGCCCTGGAATCATGACCTGAGCCAAAGGCAGCTGCTTAACTGACTGAGTCACCCATGCGCCCCATTTACAAGGGTCCTTAAAAGTGGAAGAGGGTGAACATCATCAAAATGTAAAACACTGGGCTTCAAAGGATACCGTCAAGAAACTGAAAAGTCAACTCAGAATGGGAGAATATTTTTGTAGATCATATATCTGATAGGGCACTGTATGCAGGATGTATGAGGAATTATTACAGTGAAAGACCAAATTCCAACTAAAAAAATAGGTGAGGTAGGAATAAGCATTTCTCCAAAGGAGATATATAAATGGAACAAGCACATGAACAGAGTCAGCAGGCCACCCTGTCTCAAGACTTTCACAAAAGCCAGCCTCCTGCCCTTCCTTCTCTGTTTTCCCAGTGAAGGCAGATGAGAATACTTAGAATCAGCTGAAGTAGGACTGCCTCGGGAACCACAGAATTGACTGTCTACAGTGGAACTTTTGAGAGTGAAAGGAGGCCTGTTCCCAACTACACTGGCCTGTTTATAATGACAGGCCTAAGCCTGGACTATTCCAAATAAACCCAGACACACGTTCACCCATATACTAGTTGTGTAGTTGGGAAGGACAGTGGTATCACAAAGATGGGATGTGACATCTCCTCAACCTGCCTTAGTATCTCCACTCTGCCACTGTGATCAATTTGGTGACCCTGGATAATTTACTTGTTCTCAGTAAGCCCCACTTCCTCCTCCAGAAAAATGGAGACAGTCGTAGCTCCTATTTCTTCGTGTTTTGGATGTGCTAATACTGTTCTCACAGACATGGTAGCTCCTGGTATAATGGACAATGACTTAGAAATGGATGGATGAATGGTGTGATAGTATGACAGATGTCTAAGTAAAGTCCTTGACTTATGAGGAAAAAAAATAATTAAATGATGTGTCAGTGTCCTCTTTATAGAAAAGAAGCGGATTAAGTTTAGGGGATTCTTCAAACACGTGATGACATAGCCTACATCTCCCGAGACACCAGGTCTCCCTCAATCAGACACTTCAAATGACAGCCTCGGAATAATGGGTGATGTGTTTATTTCTTTTTGATACCCAGATTATATACGTAAAGCTATTTATATAAGGGGGGGGGTAAAAGGCCCAGAACTTCTTTTTGAGACCAAAAAAAAGGTTCTATTTGGTGAAAACAGGATGTTTTGCCTTTTGGAAGTCAGGGAGGAGTAGGGGGTGGACACCGAAAATCTATTGTAATTTGAGAATTAGATTCTGTGGAGGAAGCCAAAGGAGTGAAAAACTAGAGGCAAAATAATGGGCAGGGAGACTGTGTTAATTCCTCCTGCCCAGATGTTTCTCTCCACATGGCCGCCACTCTACCGCCATGCTTCCCTTTAATTCACTTAGGAAAGGAAAATGGAAGAAGCCACTTGAAATGTAATTGTCTCTTGCTATTCCTGTTTGGGCCTATTATACAAACAGTAGGGAGATTTCTCATTTTGTTCTGTTTATTGCAGTAGGATTAAAAGGAGGAGGAGGAGGGGAGGTGCTTCCAGCACCTGCTTTCTTAATTGACAGTGATTTCCTTGCCCCCCAAATCCAGTGGTTTTTAAACAAAGTCGGTACATTCTCCTCAGCAACATCAGCATCTTATAAACACATCATTAAGACAGGAAAGGTGCTAGAACTAAAGCAATAGCTCCCAGTTCCTGCTCGGGGTGAACGGCCCAGATGTCAGTCACCTTTGAGTTTTCTCCTCATTTGCCATCAGTGCTTTTACTTTACAAAGACAAATGATAGAAAAGGCAAGTTTGTCTTCCTGGGGGCCCTCTTTTGAATTTGTGAGTGATGGGTAAGGAAGTGGTTCTACTTTTTATGTGTTCATTTTGTTCTGAATTTCAGCGGAAGTGCTCCTTACAACAAAGAAAACAAAGATCATCTCATGTGATCCAGTCCTTGGCTGTGAAGATGAGCTACTCATGCTTGCCGTGCGGAAGATGGGGGGAACTGATTGGCAAAACAGATGCACTGACACTAGCTCATGTTTGCTCAGTTCTCCGAGCTTCCGTTCTTGCGAAGGAGAAATTGAAGAAGAGCCTGCCAATTATTTCCGTGTCCTGAGCTTAAAGCCAAAAGGGAAAGACACATTCCCAGGCTCTCAAAGGGCAGGGACATTTTATACAGCATTGCATTCCATCATCTTGCTTTTATTTGACTTGGAAAGACCTTAATTTTTAGAAAATTTGAAATTTAAAGCTGTCTGGTCGCTAAAAGCTCCTTTAAACTCTCATTGTGGTTTGGAGCCATACATCATCAAAGCCATGATGCTGAGATGATGTGCTGCACCCATATATCATGGGAGCACTATCCGTCTCATGATGTATTATTATAATTCACAACTGGAGCACCACCATTGATATATGGCTTAAAAACACAATCGTTAAGCCAAAAAACTCGACGGGGTCTCCACAAATTCTGGGAGTTTTGTTTTGTTTTTTAACTGAACTGGCTTTTTAGCTTTTATTTTTTTCTTAAAGTCTCTCAACTTAACTGGGCCAGTCTGGGCACAGGAACAACACTGTGTTTCTTCTGTTTCATGAAAGGCATACCAGTTGCTTGAACATGGCTGATATTCTAAAGGAAGGAACTCTTTGACAGGAGGGTCAGAAACCATCACTGAGCCTGTGCCTTTTGATAGACCACTAATTTTGTTCTTGAGTTGACTGTGTCAAGGTGTCCTCAAAGCCCCGTGCGCAGGAGTACTCCAGTGACATTTATTTTGGAACTACAAAACCCTACTTCCCAAAGCAAGTAAGGCAGAATCTGACCATAAAGAAAACACAGGCTTTGGGGTGGTTGTGATGGTTCAGAATAGAGCACATTTAACAAGCTCACTACAGAGCTGAGCCTTCTGGTTTAGAGTAGGGGCAGACTGTCAAAACTATTTCCAGAATTCCTGCGGTGTAATAGAGAAATAATAAAATTTACTGAATATTTAGAATATGCTAGCATTGGCCTAAGCACTTTATCTACATATCTCCTTTTATCCACACAATGATCTTATGTGTTAGAATACTGGTTTTCTCTCTACTTGAAAGGTGAGGCAAGGTGAAAGAATTTATAAATGAAGACATTGAGGCCTGAGGAGAAGGACTGAGCAGGTTGCTTAACTGCCACACCCAGGGATGACACTTACTATTGGCACTGTAGTATAGTTAGACGCACCCCAGCAGAAGTTATAAGCCAACTGCCCCATACGCTACTCACCCTTAGGATGGTAAGCACTTCTGCAAGAGTCCCATAAAACAACAGATTTTGTATAAATCTGAGATCAATCCTGTACACATGTTCTCAATTATCTCTTGGTTCATCATTGATTTTCAGTGATAGGACAGCTTCAAGTTTTTATAACTGTTCAGCAAGAAGAAAGTCGAATGTATCATCACTGCCCTTTAGAAAGTTGACAAACTCGAGCAAGATTTACAAAACCATGATAAACCCATGTAAATCTGGTCATTTTTCTGGCAGGAGGGCATGCTCATGCAATAAGACAGGTGGAATTCCAGGTATGTTGGGGTTAATGTAGAGCATGAAATCAGCCATAATACCTGGCTTGCTAAAATGGAACAGAGGGGCTGCTGGGGGTGATGGAAGGTTTCGGAGAAGGGCGTGGGCCGTTGGAATGCCGAGGGGAGGTGTCTTCCCCGAAGCTTTCTTAGCCCAAACAGCCACCCTGTGATCTAAGAGACGTATGCATTGTCCCCTAGGCTATGTTTAGCAGCACTGGTAGAACACGCAGATTAGCATATCGTATCTTTCCCGTAAATAGATCCTCCTAGTTCCAGTAAGACCCCTTGTCACACATTGCGTGCTTGAGAAACAGTGATAAGAATTTGTGATTATCCTGAAGGACCAATAAAAGTGGGAGCAAAGAAGAGCAAAGGGTCTTTCTCTCTGAGCGTTGACTCCCCTTGCCTTCTCCTCTCTGTCACAGCAAAGTGTGGAGTCCTCTTTCATCCGTCGGTACAGGGATTGCTGGCCATTCCTGGCAAGGTAGACTGACTCAAGGACAAAAAAGTCTTCCCATTAAGCCACACATGCGAGGGTTCTGTTCGCTGCTGGGCAGAAAGAGCACCTTAGTGACAACTCCAGTAAAATGACTTTCAAGAGATACAAAGAATGTTTACGGATTTGTCATCCTTGTATTTTATCAGCAATTGTGGTAGCTGCTGTGTTTACAGTACATATCCTTGATAAGAAAAATTACACAGCATTCCTTCCTCCATGTGGAGTTCCTTCTCTCTCATTTCCCCCCAACTTGTAAGAGCCAGTTCAAATGCCACCTTTTCTGAATAGCCTTCAGACTCCCCAGGGCTCCTCTGATTCTTTGTATGTATTTCAATGCCTGCTTTTCACTATAAAGTACCAAAAATTACAGGTGCCTCTCTTCCATTAGTCTGGAACTCTGGGTTATTCCTGACTGTAATTTTTTTCCTGATTATTTATTTCCCCCAATCCTACATACCATAGTATGTAAATAAATGCTCGGCAGGTGGACCAGTGGATGGGTGGGTAGATGGGTGGAGGAATGGACAGATGGATGGGTAATAGGTGATTGCTAAGTGTTCTTTATTAGGTTGCTTTAGGAGAAAGAAGAAAGGAACCTCATATATACAGATTCTCTTGGCCACTCTTGTCTTTTCCCTCTGCTTAAGAGTTCCTGCACACACAAGGATGTGGCCTCTGCAGAGCCATTATGATTATATCGCACATTCATTCCTCTTTTTCCCATTGAAAAGTATTTTTTGTTTTTACAAAATTGTAAGTTTGAAGGTCTTATCTTTCCAGCTTCATATAAGTCCTTTTTAAAAACTCCTCAAATACGCTTGAGTGTCTGGAGCAAATAGCTCATCCTGAAAACAATCAGATTTGTACAGACTGCCAAGGGGATGTATTCTTTGCTCAGCATTAACTTTAATAAGAGTCACTGTGGTTCTCTCTCAGGAGAAAAGAAGAAACCCACCCTTTCTTTGGATAACTTGTGACCTTGACAAATTAATTCCAGGATGTTCCCTTTGCTAGAAAGAATATCTAGAATATGTAAATTTTTTTTGTATTTATACACCATATCAGAACATTAATCCACAGTTATTCCCTCTGGGTGTTTTTTGTTGGGTATACAATAAAGGATTTGGATGCAAATGAAACAATTATGGCATTTTTCCTTGTCTTACTCATTCTGTGACAAATACACATTGCTTTACTGTTTGCCATACACATAATTACAGTTCTTTAATTTATGTTTCAATAAAATGTATAATAATAAATGTTTACTGCTCCATGAATAAACATTCAAATGAAGCCTCTAATGGAGGTTACATGTTTCGAAGTAGCTCTGTGGGTTTCTAGAAATCTTGCCCTCTACTTAATGAGCATCATTTCCATAATCTGTGCTTTCTTACTTAAGCCTCCATTTAGGAATATTTTACAAAGAAAAAAAAAGTGAAATATTATCAGTCCAAAGGGAAAAAAATGTTAAGGGGATTAGCAACTTGTCCCGTTAAAGGGACAGGGCAAGCTTTCATGTCCCTCCAGAGACAGTGATACAGTCATTATGGAAATGGTGCTTCCTAATTATCTCACTAGCCAAGTGCATCACTACCATAGTTTTCACCTTTAATATCTGGTTTAAATAAAAGTGATGAGAAGCCCAGAAAGGTCAGCCATGAAGGGCAAGCTTGTGCTACTTCCCTTTCTAGTGCTAACAGAGAGACCAGGAGGCAGACCTATAAATTCATGGGGGTCAGGCTAGGACAAGATGGACGCTCCTGGGTGTGAAAACAGACACACGATTTGAGTATCAAATAGTTACCCAGAAGTAACTGAATCCAGACTAGATCCTAAGTTGGGTTTCAGGCTGATGGTGTCACACTTTATTTTCAATGTGAGTTATTTTTTAGGAAAATTACTTAATATAATTTTATGTCATTATCATTTCAAAAGGTTAATCTATTTCAAGTAATTTTTACAAAGTGTGTTCCAAAAAGCAGGTGCTTTTAAAAATAACTAAAGCATAATGATATATTTCTTTTCTCTTTGTCCAACAGTGACAACTGGGTTGTTTAACCAGAGAGGGAAAAAAAAAAGGTGCCAGATAAAATCAAGGAACAAAGATCCTTTGCGGTGTGATAAGATCCAGATACTCAGTCCCTGCCGAGTAGTGATGAAATGCGATCCTTCATGACCTGTCAGCCTGCTTTATTGGTGGGCTGGCACACCATTTAAACGTTGTCAGGAGGGAAGCATTTTACATAGTGAAAAGTTGTGTTTCTTTAGTATGAATAAATATCTCTGGGCCTGCATGCAACATTTTGAGACTATGCTGTTCACTTACCAAAGGATCAGCAGCAAGCAGGGAAAGGTTCCTAAGTGAAGCTCCCCCTCTCCCATCATTTTGTGATTTGTTATGAATAATTAGTTCCTTGCTTTAAATGTTACTGCAAAATCTTTCAAAGGAACATTCTCTTTCCTTAACACGAGCTGAATACAAGATTTTCACCATTTCAATATGGCTATTTTCACATATGACTCCAACAAAATAAAACATTCAGAATAAATAGAATTTAGTGTGATCCAAATTTTATTATCAGATTTCTCCATTGGATTTTTTTTCCACATTCCACTTTTCTCTTGGTACATATGCTTTCTTGTTTTCTAATGTTCCTGAATTCACAAATTAGGCAGAACCATCTTTTGGAGGGTTACATTTTCCTTCTAACTCAAGTGAGCAGGTATTGATCTGGGAGTCATGCTTTTAGAAAAGACATCCTCTTTTAGGATGGGCCAAATCTCAACCTACAGAGCTACTAAGTGGAGCTGCTACTTCTTACAAATGTTCTACCTGGATATGCTATAGAGAGCACGAACTTCAGAAATGAGATTCTTTTCAAAGTAATCATTGTGAAATATACCAGAAAAAACAAAACACCCCACCCAACGCCCTGCAACCCAGGAGCACTGATTTGATAGCTCAAGACAGGATAAATGACTCCGATTAGGCCACTGACCCCCAGTTTTATCGGGACCTCCTAAATCATTTCTCGGTTTGGGTCTAGAATGATGACACTAGGAGCATCCAGAGGACTGCATATCATCTCAGCCTCGCTCCCACACAAGGAGCCAGGGAGATTTGTGGGACCCTGTCTGGTGGCTTTGAGGCTCCAACGATGAATGCTGCTAAGGCAATAATAATAAAAAAGGAAACAGGCAGTGAGGAAAGCCCGGGAACCATCTCTCATTTTTCTCATAATATACTTTATTGTTCAATGAGACAGAGTGATTCCATAGGCAGTGCCCAGAAATTAGATGATATGAGAAATCAATGTTTCCTTTTCTGGGTGATTTCAATGACTGAGGCCTTGGGAATTACGTTGACTAAACTTTTTTAGTCCAGAATGGCATGCTTGCTAGCTTCTGTCTCCATGGTTCCATGTGGACTGGCCATTAATGGAAGACACACTGTATCATGTCCCTTAGTTCAAGCCCTCCTCTGGGGGCGGGGGGGAGGGGGGGAGGCAGGAGCACCTTACTGTGTTGGCAATGACTCCAATTTGTTAGGAATCTGCCCCTAGACCTGAGATCTATAGTGGTAGAGCCCTTTTAGGAACACTTAGCAGGAAGGCTCCCTCATGGCATGGATCAGAATTGGTTGTCCAGGTGGTGAAATGAGGTGAACAGCTTATGATGACTTTCCACTGCCTTTTGACCTTCAGAATTAACTTTGGGTCAAGGAGGGCCATCCGATGGCTGACCATCCTGTTGCACATAATGTCTTACTGGTGTTGGCTTAGGACACTGTTGGGCCCTGGCTGCTGTCAGCCTTGGTTTAATTCATTAATGTGATGAAACAACAATCCATCTTTTAAAAACGAGTTATGCAAGCAGGCCATGCCAGGCCCATGGATGTGAAAGTTGGAGGACCACATTTTGCTCCTGAGAAATGTCACACCTTTGTCAGCAAAGAGTACAGGCAGAGAGCATCCCAGATCGTGGTGAACAACGGTCTTATGGCCAGGGCAGCCTGTCAAGTGCTCTCCGTGGACACACAGCCACTGAGTCTAGATTTCAGGGCAAGCATAGTTCTCACTTTAAGCCCAGGGACAGAAGGCTTAGGTCCCTGGCCCCACATAGTGCGTTAACAACGTACGCATTCTGCAGCTGGATCCCCTGGCCTCAGGTCCTGGTCCTGCCACTCACCAGCTGTGGAGCCTGGACCAGTCACTCACCTCAGAGCTTCCGATCCCTCCTTTGTAATACCTGGGCTTGCTGTGAGGACTGAATGGATGAGTACTGCAAAGTACTAGGACTTGGAACCTAGGATGCCCCGAGGCAAGGGTCCACCAGACGCCACCGCGGTCGCAGCGCCTCCACCCCCCTCAGCCATCACTACTGCTACATGACCACAAACATCCTCTGCTCTTTAAATTAAATTTTTAAATACTCATTAAGCAAGTCCTCTTCCAACTCTCTTTTAAGGACTTCAAGCCCTTTAAGAAAAAAAAAAAATTATTCTGTTGAAGCCTAATCTATAAAACAGACAGAAGTAGAAGCATTCTCGAGACACCGTGGTGTAAACCCCACACCCCTATCCTGGCCTCAAAAAAGCCCCGGAGCTTCCAAAGAGCACAGTGTGAAAACATTACCTTCAACCCACTGGGGAGGGAGACTGAAAGCAGAGAACCAGGTATTTCTACCTGCAGGGTACAAATGCTTAGGTAGCAGAGCTTGGTGGTTACCAGTGCCAAGCTCTAAAGTCAGATGAAATCCCCATTCCTTATTTATTTATTTATTTATTTGTTTGTTTGTTTATTTATTTATTTAAGACAGAGAGAATGAGAGAGAGAGAGCACATGAGAGGGGGGAGGGTCAGAGGGAGAAGCCGGCTCTTTGCTGAGCAGGGAGCCCGATGTGGGACTCGATCCAGGGCCTCCAGGATCATGACCTGAGCCGAAGGCAGTCGCTTAACCAACTGAGCCACCCAGGCGCCCTGAAATCCCCATTCCACCCCTCACTTCCTGGGTGACCCTCAGAAAGCAGTTTTGCGTCTGTAAGCCTCGGTGTCCACACTTATGAATATAGCTAAGGAAGTACCTTCTTCAATGGGCTGCTGGATTAAATGAGCTCTTCTATGGAAAGCCCCTCCCACATCTCCTGCCACCGTAAGGAAATGCAGGATAAATGTGAGCTGCTTCTCTGGCTATTATCACATAGGCCTCTGCTCAGGTGTTACCTCCTGCTATAGAGTGAATGTTTGTGTGCCCCTAAAATTCATATGCTGAGATCCTAACCCTATTCCCTAAGGAGATGGTAGGAGGAGATGGGGCCTTTGGGAGGTAATTAGGTCATGAGGATGGAGCCATCATGAACAGAATTTGTGAATCCTATTTGTGGAAGTGGGCTCTCACCAGACGCTAGCTCTGAGGGTGCCTTAATCTAGGATTTCCCAGCCTCTGGAACAGTGGGAAATAAATGTAGTTCCTTAACCCACCCAGACTATGGTGTTCCAGCAGCCCAAACTAGGACACCTCCGAGGACTTCTCAATTCCTTTACATAAAAGAAGCCCCACTATTACATAGTCTCCCCCTTCCTTACATGAAATGATAATCTGTTTTTATTTTTTCATTTTTTGACATATTCAGAGCTGGCATCCCATTACCTGAGAACATACCTAGCACATAGTCAACAGATATGTGGAGAATTTGACTGGGTTAAGAGAACTAGGAAGAGGAAGGGGAGAGAGGAAGCAACCCTACTCAATCTTCAAGAGATCATAGGAATTCTACTGGACCTGAATCTAGGAGATAGAAATCTTTAAGGGAAAAGCAAAAACAAAACTGATGGCATATACTTTGTGCACATGACATAAGGTAACTGTTCTCAAACTGTCAACTACTCTTAACAGTAGGGTAGTCACTCTGCTGTGAAGTCACAAAAAAGGTGGGGGGATGGGTGAGTCAAACTGACTTGGGGTGGGCCACAGGGAAAGTCCTGCCAAAGATGCCAGGATGTAGCTGGGACACTAATGTCCTCACTGGCCTCTCCCCCTTTTCTTCTCCTGAAGATTTTCTACATTATGATCTCTCTCGCTCACTCTCTTTCTCTCATAGCTGGCTTTATTTTGTCCATGGAAACGTCTTCCATATAAAACCACATATTCTCTTTTATCTGAAAACATTTCATAGCCTCCCGCCATGGGTATGATGTAGTTACACATCTATAGCTGGGGTTCTTCACAGGCTTTATGTCTACTTTGAGGACCTGGATAATATTTGGATTCAAAATGTGATATTAGCCATCGGAGCAAGTCCGTGAGGTTCAGGGCGACACTCTACACACCATGCTGTCATGACTTCTGCAAGAGCTGCCGGAAACCCAGGAGAGGAAGACACATGCGTCTATGGCATACCGTGAGGGCAGGTGTCCTGGGGCTCCCCCGATAACCACCCCCAAATGCACGAGATGTGGTGTGGTTGGTTAAGGGGAGAAGGGCTGTGGTGGAGTGCGGTGGCTGAATTGGAAAGGGTTGGGAATGGGGAGTGTGTGGGGAGAAAGCATGGAAATGCCACGTTACTTTTGATGAGCACTGACTCTCAACTGCCTGGTTCCAAAACAGTCAGTAAAATCCCCTCAGGCCTTGGGATACGGATTCCCTGATGAACTCTGTCTTGTGTCCCAAAGTGGCCTCAACAACAAGAGGTAGATCCTGGCAAGCCATTCACACCACTACCATCGGGGCGGCTGTAGGGCCCTGATGGAGGGACTCCAGCTGCTCGGTCTCAAGCCTTACTCCAGGCTCTACTCCCCTCCACTTCTCCGAACTCCTCCCTCTGGTTGCAGCTTCCCAGGTGTGCATCCCTATTTAGCCTCTCAGCCTGAATCTTTACATGTGGCCCTTCCTACGGGCCACCCCTTTGGCTCTTAGGCAAACATCGACCTTGTCCTCCATCCTTTCAGAGATCTTTGGAATCCACATCCTGGACCTCTCTCATGAACCACCTTCTTCCCAACATTCCTGTGCTCAAACTTGATGCCCCAAACCTGGCTTGAGCCCAGGTCTCATTTTCACCTCCTGACAGGCCTGCAGATGACATTTATCAGACTGTTGGCTAAATATTCAACCAACAATGGGGATGGTCAAAGGAAATCATATTTACAAGAAGAAGAAGGCTTTCCTTGAACAAAACAGAAGAGCAGTTCTCCTTTTTCCAAGAGACTTCATGTGTCCATTCCTTCAGAGCAGTGCTTTCCAGGACCCCAGCTGCCTGGTTCCCTCTTCTCCCCAGCAACTCACTCCTCTTCTAGGACTCTCCCTTGGGGGCTCTGCCTCAGGGACTGGATACTTAAACTGGTTCCAACCAGAATGCTGAGCCCACTCTTTGGAGCAGGGACCTGCCCTCCTATTATACTAGTAACCAGAAAAATAAGGCATCACAATAAATCTGCGGGTGCATCCCAGAGAGCACACGGCTTTGCTCAGATTTTACTCCTTGCATCGGAAACCCTTGCTCAAGGCAGGCAGCAAAGTGGAAAATGCCAATCAGTAGGAGACCAGGGCTCAAGGCTTAAAGAAGGAGAAGGCCAGTGAGTGCCAAGCATTTTCAGGTTGACAGAAGTCAAAGAATTTGTTTAGGACTGGGATCATAGGGAGATTAGGCAGCTGGATAGGAAGCAGACAAAGAAATATTCTCAACCTCAAATAAATCAGCATGGAAATTGGAGGATTTCTATCTTAGGGACAGAAAAGGAAGAACACTAACACCTGTTCTATTTGATATGCACCCCCCCCCACCCTTCTCCCAGTCTTTCTCGCATGGAATACAAGAAGAGGGACCCTTGGGGACCTTCCCTTCAATGAGAACCATTGAATGCAAGTGGAAGTCAGAGCAACTCTATTCTCCTCGGCTAAATTACAGAAGCCGCTTTCCCCGGCACCTGGGTAAAGGCAGCAGGGCTGCCCCCAACACCTGCACTTCACAGTGGCTTTTTAGAGACCTTGCAACTCTCTTGCAAGTACAGAGACCAGCCCAGGAGGGGCAGAAAGCTCTACCACAGGAATTCCTCTATACCCAAACATCCTTCCTTGGCTACACAGAAGTCCTGGCTCAACAGAACCTACACATCCCTGAAAGCCACAGGCAGCCCAAGGAAGAGGACAGTGGGGACAGATGGGGCTCTGAAGCCGGCCTGCCTGTGTGTGAATCCTCATCCCATCACTTACTCTCTGTCTGACCTGGGGCAAGCTGACTTCTCCAGGCCCCATGTCCTCGTTGATAAGACAGATGTAACATTTTATAAATCTCACAGCAGTCCCCCCAACTCCGGAGAATTAGGAATAAATTACATAAAACAAGTCCTTAGCAAAGGCCTAGTGCACAGCAGGTACTCTTTAAATGTTAGCTATGATTATCATTTTTATTCTATTGCCAACTTCAAAAAATATTTTTCATTCTGGGAGCATTATAGATTCAAAGGAAATCACAAAAGTAGTGCAGAAAGATCGTGAGTCATGTCCCCTTCCCCTAGTTTCTCCCACACAGCGAGGGCACCACGACAAGCCCGGGAAAGTGACTCTGATACAACACGTGTATAGCTCTGAGTCATTTTAGCACGCGTGTAGATGCATAAACACCACTGTGCTCCAGGGACAGGACACATCCATGAAGGCAAAGCCCTCCTTTGTGTCCACTCACGGTCACACTCTCCCCTACCGCCTCTAACCCCGGCAGCCTCTGAGCCATGTTCTCTGTCTCTAGAATGCTGTTCTTTTGCGAATGCTCTGTAAATAGAATCACATTTATTTGACCTTTTGAGGTTGGCTTTTTTTCCCCGCTCAGCCCTCAAGATCCATCCATGCTGTTGCAGGAATCAGTCATTCACGCCTTCTCATTGCTGAGTAGATTTCCATGGTAGAGATGTACCATGTTGTTGAACTACTTACTCACTGAAGGACCTCACGGTGCTGTCCGCTTGTGGCTGCTACAAATAAGGTACTCTGAACATTCATACACGAGTTTTTCTGGGCACGTATGTTTTCATCTCTCTGGGGTAAATGCCCAGAAGTGTAATTGCTGGCTAAGGATATGTTTGGTTTTTAGATGCCCACCAGAGAGATTCAGTTTCTCTACAACCTTGCCAGAATTCTGTGTTGTCGCTTTACTTTATCTGTTCTTACCTGTGTGTAGTGATATGTTGGTGTGGTCTTAATTTGCATTTCCCTAAGGGCCATGAAGCTGGCATCCAACTTGTTAGTTCAGAGAATGAACACCAGGGGTGATACTGCCCCCAGGCATGGCTGGGCCAGCCAGGAAACATGTAGACCCAGGCCCAAGACACAGGAATGCCTGCATGTCAATCAAAGTAACACAAAAAAATGTAACCCCCCTAGCTTACACATGTACAAATAGTTTGAGCGTGTACAGGGAGCCAAGCAACACTATCCTGAACTCCTAGGCACTAGATACACTTAATGAAATCTCTAACATAAAGAATAAAGATATTTTGGAGATTCTCAGTCTTTTGCGATGGAGCAGACCTCCATGGGACCAGAGAAAGCAGCACCGAAGCAAGTAAGTAACATCTGTAAACATGACTTCATGGGTCTCCAAACAACCGCATCGACTTTCTCAGAAGACTTTTGTCCCAAATTTGGCCCTTAAGAACTCCCACTTGTAAGCTATTAGGGAGTTTGAGACTTCGAGCATTAGCTCCCCATTCTCCTGGTGGCACCACATCAAGAAATAACCTACCTTTCTTCCCTGCAAAAGCTCCACATCAGTCTTTCGGTGGCTTGCTGTGCATCAGGTGGATGAGCTTGTGTTTGGTTTCATGACAGCTGCTGACGTCAAACATCTTTTCATGTGCTTTGTTGCCATGCTATGCTCTTGTGGGGAAAATGTCTCTTCAGGCCTTTTGTCCATTTTCTAATTGGATTTTTCATTTTTTTTTTTTTTCTGTTACAGGGTTTTGAGAGTTCTCTAACATTCTAGATATGAGTCTTTTTATCAGTAACTTTTTAAATTTCAGGACCCCTTCCCTGGTCCCTTTAGCTGGAGATCATCTCTTCTTTCCCTCACTTCTTTACAGAGGTTTCCCTGGGGATCTTTGTCCCTGTCTACTTGTACTCTTCCAGAGACAGAATTTCTGACTCCTCTATATGCCTTTATATGCCCTCGGGGCTTGCTAAGGGTCGGGCACCTGGCTGGTAATTTCTTTAATGTCCCCCAAGTGACTATATGAAAGCTACCTGGATTTTCATGCAGTGACTCTCAACCTGGTTCTGAAGCAGAAACCACGGTTACCATGGATATAGAGACTTGGGATAGATGTAAATCATTTAATACCATGGAAAGGATAACGAATTATAAGAAGAAATACACACACTCTGATGTGTTGGTGATTACTTTCTTCTTGGCTCCCATATTTCTGGCTAACACGGAAACACAGCACTGTTTATTGAAGAGTATCTATTTATGCCAACCTGTGGCTCACATTTGGCTAATTTAGCACACATTCATCTCAGAACGTGTGATCTGTGGGCTGTGTTTACATACGAACATCATATTCAAAACACAGGCATTTGTTTAGCGCTTCTAACCTATTTCTAGCCTTACATTTAATTAGTGAGAGTTGCTGAGGAGAATGCAACTCGGCATAAAACAAACAGCTACCTTCTTTACAAATCACAACAATGCATAATTAGATAATGAGATACCTGAGCTGTGTAGAGTCGTTTTGCCAACGGAATTAAAGCTGCAAAGAAGACCAAGTCACGGGGCGGGGGATGGTGGTGGTCATGGAAGGAGTACAGGTAAGGAGACCTAGGGCAGACTCTAGAGCTTCCTCCTGGCCCCGCTGTGCCTCAGTGTCCTCCCTGGCTATAAAATAAAGACAATAACAGAACAGTCTCCCCCTTTCTTTCTCCCTCTGCCATGGATGTTCTATGGATCACAAGTAAATAATACAGACAAAACAAAAAACAAAAAAACCTAACTTCGTCTTTGTTAAAGGAAAGGCACAACATAAAATATAAGAATTATCACCGCAGTTAGTTAAGAGGATTTTATTATTTTGGTATTATTACATGACAGAAGAAAAACAACTACCATTCAAGGAGCCTCTCTGTGATCCACGCCCACCTCCCTCCTGACCTTGTCTCCCATCCCCCTGTCCTTGTTCATACATGCCAGCCACCGTGACTTTCCTCCCTTCCCCGTGATACCAGGCACACTCTAGCCTTGGGGATTCCATACTTGCAAATGGCCGTGCCACAGAGAAGCTTTCCCCTGTGCTGCCCTCTAATCAAAACTGCCACCCACTTCCTTCTTATATCACCTCTTTAAATTTCTTCCCATTCCTTACCACCATCTGAAAGCATTTTGTATATTCAGCTCCTTGCTTTCTTTCCGCCTTCCCTACTACCTTCCAGACTGAGGAACAGCCAACTATGACCTCAGATGAGTTCTCTGTAGTCCCCTGATTTCCTCTGGGACAGACATCTCAGGCACTGGGAGGAAAAATCTTCCTTTCACTTCACATACTTTGGAAAACATGTTTAGTTCTAACACTGGGAGCCATTGTCTTCAAGCAGAGTTTTCAAGAGCCCCCAGGATTCTGCAGTCCGTAAATAAGACTTCATATGAAGAAATAGTAGCGGTCATAGGAACAGTATTAGGTTGGACTATCTGAAATGGCTGAGATTTGCTGTTTTGAGCTGACTGCTTTCCTATGGTTCAACACAGTAACAAGGAGAGCGGGAGGAGACTTTGCTAGGTGCCTGGCTTTGTGTTAAGGGTTTGAAGTCACATTAGCTTGTTCACTTCTTACTGCAATCCTCTAACCTGGGTATTATAAGCATCCATGTGTTATAGATGAGAATACCATGGGTTTTGGAGACCCATGAAGTCATGTTTACAGATGTTACTTACTTGAGTACTACTATCCTAACCCTACATGATCCTGGAGAAAATCATATGTGCTCCCTTCGAAGGACTAGTGTGCATTCAGCTGGGTTCACAGCCCAGAAAGGATAGTGGGCCACACGATCTCATGGTCTCTCCCTTGACTGAAGGTTTAGAGGTGGCTGGAGGGTCACAGGTGCCCAGAGGACTAGAGGTGGCTGAGGCATTATAAGCTAATGTTTACCTCATCATCAGAGTTCTTTGGGTAAAAGACAATCAGCAGAAAGTGCTTAAATACATTTTTGATACCCCATTTCATCTCCAACTTGTTTTTCTCTTGGAAGCAGTGGTTGTAGCCATGAAAGTTGTCAACTCACATGACTTTCAGGGTCAGTGTAATTTAGGGCTTGTCACTCAACAGCAGTGGCCATGGAATCCTGGAGGATGGAGCACAGAGAAGCAACCTCTATTACTCTGTGTTCTTTTCTGGGCACTGCCCCTTCGCCCAGCTATCCCCAGCTACCTCACCCCTCCCATCCCAGTTCTTCTCCCGGCTCACCTTCCCCCAACCACGACCTTTGCTTCTCAAAGCTAAGAAATGGGACTGGTCTTCTGCCCCAGTGTCCCTGAGAATACTGGTCTACAGCCTCAACAGTCCCCTCCTTTAAAATTGTGTTACTAGGTATGTCAACCCCTTTCTTTATAGCTTTACTAATATCACTGGCAGCCTCCAGTTCCTCTCTTGGGGACCATTCCCATGGTCTTCATCTCTGCCTGGCCCAGGATCCTGTTCTGGGTGCCCACAGTGTTACAGCAAATGACTGATTCCAGAGCCTCACCTAGAAGTTCCTAGACTCCTTGCACTAGAAGTCAAGTTCATGAACTTGCACTTTAGCTACTACTCTTACAGGGCTTTGATGTAGGTTTTATTATTAATTAAGTATGGTGAGGCCAATTAGATCAGGAAACAACCACCATTTAAAGGGTAGTTTGTTATCCTCACAGACTCCCAGGCAGGCGGGGTGGGGGTCATGCTCTGTCATGGAGGTCCCACAGAGAAGAACTGGGCTTGGTCAGGAGTCAGAGAGGGAGGGGAGAACCAAAGGCCAGACCCAGAGCCCTTATGTGGTTCTGTGGGAAGGAACGGACAAGGCGGAGTAAGGCTGAGGACTGGCTAGTTTGAGTAATTTCAGCAGGCTCCATGGCATAGGAGCTGCCCTTAGGTATCTGGTACTATTAATGGACTACCCCTTAACGAGTCGGAAAAGCCCCATTTCTCTTGTTGGAGACAAGCACTGGATCTGCAGGCAGGTGTCTGATGAAGTCCTAGTTTGGGTGTAGGGAGCAAGAGGGAGCCGACAAACATTCTTAACCACCAGCCTCACATTCCACACAAAAGAGGCTCACCCTGTGAGAGGCGTGTGGGACAGCAGCCAAGCCACTCTGGGCACATATCTTGAGAATGGAGTGGTCCATTGTACCTAAGGAATTTGCTTCCTTTCTCCCTGTGTATTTCTCTCTCTTTTCATGTCTGTCTGGATCTCTGTCTCTCTTTCTGTGACCCCTTCTTGGCGTTTGTCATGTGTGTGTTTCTATGTGTGCACCTCTGTGCATATCTCACCCTTTTCTCTTAGTGTCATTGGGTTTCTATGTATGTCTGAGTATGTGTCTTTGTGTGTATCCCTCCACCCCCACCCTGTTTCTTTTTGTCTTTCTGTGTGTCTGTCCCTGTTCTCTAAGTGTATCTCTCTCTGTGAGTATCTCTATGGCTGTCTCTTTCTTGGTCTTGAGGTCTCTTTTTGTGAGAGAGAGAGAGAGAGAGAGAGAGAGAGAGAGAGAGAGTGTGTGTGTGTTTGTAACCTGCTGGCCATGTGTGTGTGCATGTCTGTGTGTATCTCCCAGGGCCCATATTTCTCAGGATACAGGTCTCTGCCAAGCACCTAGGGCTGACCGATTTCAGATATATTAAGTGCACACAACCCAGTGCCACAGCCAGTCCTCTCACCTCACACTCTCGTGGCCTGCCCCACCCCACCCTGCCCTGCCTGGAGGGGTATGTCCAATTCCTTAGCATAACCTGCAAGATCTTCTGAAACCTGTTCCCACCAGGCATGCCAGCCCCAACTTTTTCTGCATTGGCACATGCACTGCATACCTTGACCCAAGCATGTACAAACATAGATTTAGCAAGGTAGTCCCCCTTTTTTTCCAAAAACTCGTGCTGAAGGAATAAAAGAGGATAGTGTAGAGCTTCAGTGGGTAATGTGAGGGTGGAGGGCTCAGAGCCAAGCTCAGCCTCCCTCTCAATACTCTGCAGAGGCCAAACTGAGTCTGAAACTGAAGCCCAAACTGAACAGTCAAACCTTTCCAGAATCCCAAGATCCTCTACCATTTTCTCCATATCAGAAGCCCCTGCATTCTCTGGGTCAGGCTCACATGCCATCCTTTGCAAAGCCTTAAGCACCCAGGGTCCTGCCAACAAGCAGCATCCTGGTGTCTGAGCATTTCCTGGTACCCGCTGGTGCACCATCACATTGAGATGGTGAGATGGCACCCATGGTGTGATCCAAGCGTGTATGTGTTAAAGGAAGGCTCTGAGGCAGCTTTTATGGTCCAACTGCATCAAGTGGAGCCTGTCCTTTTGCCTTCTTTTGTGGCCAAATGGAAGGCTGTGGTGAACTTGTAGTATTTTAGTCTTAGTTCTCAAGTCAGGAAGCAGCCCAAGCAAGAAAATAGCACCTTAATTTGAAGAGTGGCAAAGAGAGGAACCGGGAGAAAAGCAAACACTAGAAGTAAATCAGAGCCCAGGAACCTCCATGGGTACTTGCACAAGTGGTTACAGCCTCAATCATCATGGGAGGGAAACTCACATTTTTAGAGGGTTTTCTTATTGCTGCTGAGTTTTGTTTTTCCAAACGTGCGTTTATGCCTCTCTGCTAAAATAAAGGCCTGGTGTATTCCAAGTCCTCTGGCAAGACCCTGGGCTTTCAGAATTCAACAAAGCTTTTATCATTTGCAAAAGACTCAACTCCACAAACATCATTTGGGAAAAGCATTGTGCTAGGGCTTCTGGTAAAGTCGAAGGAGAAATCATGGTTCCTGCCCCTTGGCACTTTGGGGACAAACGATTTAGTGGGGAACATACATCCACCTCTCATCTAAGGAATGTGATAAGCACTGAAGGGGAAGACTGTTAACCCAAGAACATCTGGAATCTGAGACTCTAAGCGTGGACTGAAAGGACACTCCAGGTCGGGGAACAGCCTGAGCAAACACCTAGGAAGAAGGGTATCTGACATATAATAGGCACATCCAATAAAAGTCTTACTGAAGGTATGTGTCTTGGACATGCTCATGTGGAATTATCAACTCAAGGCCAGATTGGCATTAATTAGTACAGGTGTTTCAGGGCTTCCTTTGGAAGTTGCTTATATTAGTAAAGTCTCAGAATTCTAGGAGGGACTTTGAAAAGTTTCTTCAAATTCCTTTCTTTTAAAAATGAGGAGAGCAGAGCTCCAAGGTTACTTGCTAGGTCCAGAAGTGAGAGGAGAACTCAGAACTGTTCTCAAAGGCAATCACTTTAAATTTAAATGTTTATCATTGTAATCTGAATTTAAGGGATGAAATTGACACTGGCACTTGCTACCTACCGCATCGATACCGTTAAGGGACTAAAATGGTGAAGAATTCAGACCCTTGAGTTGCCAGCTTCAGTTTTGAAAGCTGAGCTGGCCACTTACAAGCTGTGTGGTCATGGTTAGGACCCTACCACTCTGAGTTTCAATCTTCTCCTCTGTGCTATGGGGATCATAATAGTGTATCTCAGAGTGGTTGTGAAGATTTGGTCAGATCATGTAACAAAATGGCACTTACCAAGGGCATCAGTGACAATGGTTGCCAAATTTAATGGACACTTTTTGGTCCCCAATTCACTTGACTTCTGGACAGCGGTGTCTGACACAGATGGTGACTCCCCCCTAAATGCCCCTTTCCCCCCAACCAACTTGGGACCTAGGATGATCTTTCCTGGTGTTACTTCCTCTCTGGATACTCCTCAGTCTTCTTTGCTGGCCTCTCTTCTACACAAATTCTTTTTTTTTTTTTTTAATATTTTATTTATTTATTTTTGAGAGAGAGAGAGAGCATGAGTGGCGGGGAGGGGCAGAGGGAGAAGCAGACTCCCCACTGAGTGGGGAGCCTGATGCAGGACTCGATCCCAGGACCCTGGGATCATGACCCAAGCCAAAGGCAGATGCTTAACCAATTGAGCCACTCAGGCACCCTCTTTTACACAAATTCTAAATGTTGGAGAACATAAAGGTTTGGTTCCATAGCCTATCACCTTCTCGCAACATACTTTTCCTTGTCGATCCAATTCAATCCTGTTATTTTACGTATCATCCAAATGCTGATGACACACACTTTTATATCCTCAATGACCTACTTCCTTGATCTCCATACTCAAATGTCAGACTATCTACTTGAGATCTTCACGTGGATGTCATGGAAGAGTCTCAAACCAACATGTCAAAATGGAACTTTCCATTGCCCAATCTCCAAACTTAATTCTTCCCCATCTTGGTAAATTCTTCCCTCTACTTATCCACTGGTCAAGCCAGAATCTACAAGTCATTAATAACTCCTCCATATCCCTCTCTCCCAACATCTGTCACTAAATCCTAAGGATTTCACTTCCAAAATACATGTTAACACTGCATGCCTTTCTTCTCTACCAACACCACTGTCTCTCATCTTGGTGACTGCAAATGGCCCGTGAGTGGGCTCCTGACTCGAGTCTTGTACCTCTATAGTCATTTCTGCACACAGAAGCTAGCATAACTTTTAACAAATGTAAAGCAGATCCCAGTACTCTCTTGTGTCACATCCTTCAGGGGCCTCCTGTTGCTTATAGAATAATGAAATCACAACTAAGTCTTCTAATTTTTCTAGGATCTACTCACAAAACTCCTTTAGCCCCATTTTCTTCTTTGGTCATTATTCTGCACTCCTTCTTGCCTGTTTCCCATTCCTCAGATAAACCATGCTTTCTTGAGTCAGGACCCTCACATATGTTGTTCATTCCTTAGCCAGCACACTCTTCTTCCTTAACCTGGTGTTTAAGAGCTTCAGTTTGCGAATCAAACTGTCTTACTGCTTGTGACTAGGGACAGTCTCCTTAGTATTATGTGCCTTACTTTAATCATCTGTAAAATGGAGATAATAACATTAATTATCTCATATGGTTGTAAATATTGAATGAAATAAAATATATATTGAGAATAGTACCTGGCATATATGAAACACTTCACAAATGCTATCTTAACAAAAAATCCCTAGCATCCTTCAGCTTAAAAGTTACCTCTTAAAGAGTCCCTACTTATTCTAACCCCCAGTGTGAATCCATCCTGTTTTCATAGAACCAACCTTAATTGGTCAGCAAATATTTATTTTGAGTCTTACTATTCATTTCTGCCACACTATACTCTAAGTTCCACCGAACAGGAACCTCATCTGTGTTTCCTTCAGTCCTTGTAATTCAGTCCTCAGAATCTTGTACAGGAGTAGAGACAACATATAGTAGGCATTCAGTGTAATGACTGAATTGTGTCTCACTCCCCAAATTCATACTTTGAAACACTAACCCCCGGTGCTTCTGAATGTAGCAATATTTGGAGATAGGAACTTTAAAGAGGAATTAAGATAAAATGAGGTCATTATGTTGGCCCTAATACAATGTGACTGGTGTCCTTATAAGAAGAAATTTGAATATACAAATAGACACCAAGCAAGTGTGTACAAGAGAAAAGACCATGTGAGGACACAGCAAGAAGGCAGCTGTCTGCAAGCCAAGGAGAGAGACCTCAAGGGAAACCAAACCCACCAACATATTGATCTTGAACTTCTGGCCTCCAGAACTGTGAGAAAACACAATTCTGGTGTTTGATTCATCAAGTCTGTGATATTTTGTTATGTCTGCCCTAGCAAACTAATACACTTAGTAGACACTCACTAAATTGAATAAACAGATGAACATGCCCATGCCAGCCCAGCTCCCAACACATGGTCCATATCCCACAAAGGTTGATTCCTGTTCTTGAAATAATGATGGCCTCTGTAATAATGACTCACTAGCAAATCCACCCAATGTACATTGCTCAAGTGGACAGAAAAAAAAAAAAAATGTTAGTGGCACTTAGTGCTTCTCAACCGTGATACTGAAGTGGAATATAAGTAGTTACGAAGAGCTGAGACCTTTCTTTGTGAGCAACCAAATACCACTCTTAGGGATTCTCTCTGTTTACTAATTGGCACATGTTAGAACTTGGCCATTTTTCTGACAGACCCTTGGATCTATAACATGGAAGGGTAGGCATTTCATACTCAGTAAACAAATATTTCTCAGACATGAAAGCAAAACTAGAAATAAACAAGTAAAATATTGTACCTCCAATATACTAGGCCAGGTGTTTTCATAAATATATCCTTGAACATGGACACATGTGTGTGTGTCTTAGTATATACATGTGAGATATATGTGTATATATACATATAATTTCCCACTGAAGGTGACCACACCATATACTATCATAGGATCTCAAGTAAGACATTTAGCATAGGTAGCCATATGACCCACATCTACCAAACTGCCTTCAAAATAAAGCCCTTCTATAGCTGGAATATGTACCTGTCACAGACAACTGCTGGCATATCTAAAATCATGACAAATCGCAAGACCTGGCACAATTTTTGACAGTAGCACCATCTCTTGTACGGCAGTCCCTTACAACAGAGCTTCATATGAATGCAACCAATTCAGCAAGTTATTGGCTCATGATATGAAACAGCATGTATATCGATTCTTGTAATAGATCTTGGAATTAAAACACATGATCCCTTTAGAAGGACTATAAAGAATCACCAAGCTGATGATTCGACAGTGAGGTCTCAGTGAAATAGCACAGGCTGTGGGAGAAAAGGTAGATGATTTCTATGTTGAAGAAAACTCTCCTCTTACTCACTGATTTTTTATTGAAGGAAATATGTAATGAAGTAATATAATTAGGTATCTCACGTAAGTAAGGGGAGATAAACAAAATGAGGAATAGCAAAAAGGTTTTGTGCAGAGTGCCAGTGCCATTCAACTATGCTGCTATGTAGAGGGTTGGATGGGGAAGTCTGAGCTTGAAAGGAAAAACTGCCTTGGTGGAATAATGATGTGTTCTATGATTGTGAAATTGACAGGAGGAGATGCCTGTTATGTGTTGTCTATCCTAAAACAGATGTCTCTAAGTTCCTTTCCAGTGTTAACCTTCCATGCTCTTCTCCCCTCACTTTTGCTCTTATGATTGGGATAGACATGGTAAAATCTGCTGAGGATCCCAACATGCTCTTCTAATGCAAAGTAAAGCAACTGGTCAGTCTCAGCTCTCAGTCCCAGGACTCAAAACAGCGACCTTTACTCTCCATCTACTGTCATTTTAATTATGTGTGTCTTTGGTATATGCATTGAAAAGCAGTACCAGAATGCCGACTGTTACTCAAGTAATTAGACTAAATTATGACAGACAAGATGAGATAGATACTAGAGACTCAGATTTGTGAATGACGTCCAGGATCCTCTCCTCTGATATGAGATAGATAGACGAGGCACCATCAGTATAATCCTATTTGCATGTGGAATTACAACAGCCAGAGAGCAATGTAGTGAGAATGGTTCCATGCTCTGCTCTATGTATGGGGTGGTGATGGTGATCCTCGTTAGCATCAAAGCTACGAAATTCATTCTCTAGTTCTCTGACACTTCTTGATCACTGCTATAACTACCATTTAATAATGTCTCAGTATGAAAAGTCAGTGGGCCAAGACAGTGAGAACAGATTATTTCATGTAATACTTTCAACCAATGCACCTATGAGACGTTATTGTCTCTATAGAAAAATGCAGTTTAGGGAGGGTAAATAACTTGTAATAGAAGATTAACAAACTAACACTAAAGCACTAACTAAAACGAAAGCACTAACAAAAGCGCTTTGACTTGAAACCCATGTTCGTAACCATTTGGCATACTATCTCTCATTTCAATGCATAAGGCATGCAGCAGTACTGGGCAGGGTGGTGATAAATCTCACAAAAGGTAATTTGGGTTATTCATCCATTCATCCATCCACCCATGCATCTATCTATCTATTTATTCACACATTCATTCTTGCTTCAACAGATAGTCACCATGTACCTATCGCTGTAGTTGGTGGTGGGACAGAGTAATGAGCAAAGCAGAGAAGGTGAATGACCTCAAGGAATTCACAGGCTAATGGAAGAGGAGACATTAATCAATGATGTGACTGTGTAATCACAAATTGAGATCATGCTCTGAAAGAAAGGAGTGAGTTCAATAGGAGCACATGACGAAGGAGCCTGACTTCAGCTAGGAGTCCTGTCTAAGGAAATGAGGCCTGAGATGTGAACTGAAAAGCAAATCTACACTGATTAGATAGAAAGGAGGTGGGGAATGGAAGTGGAGCACTGCAGAGGAAAGAACAGCATATATAAAGGCCCAGGGAAGGAAGGAAGGCCCAGTTCAAAGAGCTGATGGTCAGTGTGGCTGGAACAAGTCAGTGAAGGAAAGAATGATGCGAGAAGAGCCTGGTAAGGGTCAGACCACTTTAAGGAGCATGGAACAGCAGTGGGAAACCATGGAAGGATTTGAGAGATGGAGGGGATAGTGGGGTGGTGGCAAATGTTCTTTTTCATAACCAACCAGACTTTAGGGATATAAATAATATAGAAGCATGCTAGAACTAGAATGGGCATACAGCAACCAGTAAATAGGTTACTCAGTGGTTCAGATAAGAGAGGCTGGTAACTTGACTAGCTGGTGCCATGGTGATGAGGAGAAATGGAAGAATTTAGGGAACATAATGATATAAAAATCTAAGGATCTTACTAATGGATTGGATTGGGGAAGATAAGAAAGCAGGTGGAATAAAGGATAATCTCAAGGTTTCTGATCTGACCCAGAAACTCCAGAAGATGGCCGTGTTGACTTTGAGATACCTTTAGGGCACCTGAGTGGAAAGGCCTATAAGAGGTTGGGTTGTAGGGTAGGAGTGAGAAAAGAGGTCTGGAATAGAGATAATAACTTGAGAGTCCCGTGGATAGATAGAGATGGTGGTTGAGGCCTGGGGAAATCAATAGAGAAGGGATACTATGAACAACAATGTTCAGGGGAACTTAGGCAAAACATGCTTGTCAACCACTATATTCTTCTAATCCACATTCTCCCTCCGTTATGATTATCTGCAGCTTTCTTTTTCTCCCATTTTTTTAAATTTTATTTTATCATGTTATGTTAGTCACCATACAATACATCATTAGTTTTTGAGGTAGTGATCCACGATTCATTGTTTTTGTGTAACACCCAGTGTTCCATGCAGTATGTGCCCTCCTTAATACCCATCACCAGGCTAGGACCTCTATTTTCTTTTACAGTTCTCTTCATTCTATTTTTCTCAATTGTTTTACATGTCTTATTTGACACTAAATATGTCTATGGCTACTCCAACTATTGTGAAATGAGAAGAGAGAGGATCAATTACTAGCCTTCAGAAGAACCAGAAGAGACTCCAAGTGGTCCAATAACCCCGGCAGTTAATGCAGCAAGTAACAGATTAAATTTATTAACAGTGCATTCAAAGGAACGCTCCTTCTTGAGACTCTAAGATGATTCTTGCTGCCTTCCTATCATGAATGCCAAAATGTTTGAAAGTTGTGGTGGGTGAGGACTGGGCCCAGAATTTGATGCCTAAAGGATTCCCCAATGTTCAGTTTTAGGGTGGAGTCAATTCACCATGGTTAAGTGGAAGATTCAAAGATGTTAGGACACATTAGCTACCAGAGCCATTTTTCCCATGTTCAAGCTTACTGTTTGAGTGATTTATGCTTGAAATGATATGCAGTTATGGCAATAGAAATGTAAAGATGGAGCAATCCCCAGTGGCAAAAACTCCAAGAGATGTGAAAATACATGTACTAAGTAATGAGTTTAATTACCTAATAATTAATACTAAGCACTCAAATTTAACCAACCCCTGTTTCTACAAGGAAGGAAATAATTTCATTGTTCTCACTGCCCTCTATTACACTTTTTACATTATCTTAAAGCCCACTTTTTCATATTTTTCCTATGCTGGGCTATGAGCTTATTGAGAGACAGAATAGTGGTGTCTGGCTTTTGTATTTTTTTTTAATCCTCTAGGTCTAGTACAGTGTCTAGAACACAACAAATTAATTAATACAACCAATTGAAGCAAACCTTCTCAATTCACAGCAGAATCATTCCACAAAATAATTAATTTGAATTTTTTCTAAAAATGAAACCATGGAGATATACCATGAAAAAGCTTTAGAACTAAAATGTTTAATTCAATAGCCCTGACTGCATCCAAACAAAAGGAGCTATATCATTCATATCTTCCTCTTGAAAGCCAACCCATATGGTGAAATCATTTATATAGAATATTAAAATGGGGAATAGAATCAGCCTTCTGTTTTTGGCAAAAGTGCCATCAACTAAAGCTGGGGCTTCTGGAATATAATTAATGTTGCCTATTCTCATTTTTTTTTTTTTTCTTAAGAGCTACTTTGTTCAAAGTTTAATCAAAGCCAAAAGAAAGCATTACCTATTTATAGTAAACTGGTACTCTTCAGGATTACTTAATTTATTTCAGCTAGTTCTAAGTGTCAAAAATTCTGAAGAGCAGAAGACCCTAGATATGAAATAGGACATTCATGTGGTTGGGTGTGTGTGTAGGGCGGGGGTCAGTAGGAAAGATAAATTATTACTGTTCTAAGTAAAAAGATGGTTAATGAGATCCTAAACGACAGTTTAATCCACACACTTGTTGACTACAAGGTTATAGAGCTTTCTTCCTTTCCATTGTTAAAGAGATATTTAAAGGTGAATGTCTCTTCTAACCCTAGATGGAAGTAATAGAAAACAGTATTTTCTCAGCACAATTTCCTTTTCCTTAAAAGTTTTATTTATTTAAATATTAAATTCCAACCTAAAGCAATTGTTCACATATTTGTTTGCTAGTTCAAGAGCACAAACATGATATGTGGGAATGAGGCTCACCATAAAGGATATAATAAAAGAACAACCAGATCTATCCATTTTCCCAATATACATTACGCATGTATTTTGAATTTTAAATGGAACTCAGCACTGCTAATATTTTATTTCTAACAGGCCAGGGATAGTAAGAAAAGCAAAAAGTTTTGGTTGTGTTAAAGATTTTTCTGGTTTTAGGTTGGTCAAAAATACTCAAAGCTCATGCAAGTTCATTCAAAGTCTAAGTATGAATTCTATGGGTTAAATATTACAACAGTTAGTTCCTGAAATTGTCCACCATTGTTTTTCTTTTTTGAGAGAGAGAAAGACAGAATGGGATTGAGAGACAAAAAGGAGAAACTTCTATTGATTACGTACCATGTTTCAAGTATCTAGTACTATATTTGGGACTTTCATTTTTATACTCTCATTTATTCCTAAAAATTAATAGCTGAGGTTCAGAAAAATAAAGCAATTCTCCAAAGATTATTCAGTGAATAAGTGGTAGAATTCCAGTTTCAAAGAGCAATCTGTTGGACTCCAAAATGAGTTATCTTTCCATAAAGTTATGCTACAAACTGGGGAAAAGAGTTCATCTTTAAAATATCTTGTGAAGAAATAAATGAAGTTTTCACAGGAATATAGGCAAGCAAATTAAGAGAACATGATTTAAAATGTTGGATGTGAATTGGTAAACAAATGCATGTCACTAAAAAGTCACATTTTTCATCATAATAGTTTGCTGTGTGTTGGCAAAGACCCCAGTAAAGCTGTTTTTAAACAACAGAAGCACAGCTGGTTAACAAGGGAATAAATCTGGTCAACCAAGTAAGACTTTCAATTCATTTAATGCCAATTATCTGTATGGAATTTTTTATTTTTTAAATAAAGCAACCCATAAGTAAGCTGACCCATAGTATTTTTTTTTTTTTTTGTATTTAATAACTGTAATATTTAGGTCAACCTCTTTACTAATACCCTGTACATTAATCATGGTAAAAGCTAAAATATGTTATACTAAAATTGATCTTAGACACTTTACACAGGAGTATGTAAAAGGAACATTTGAAATTAGCTGGAAATTTGTGTATATTTCAGAAACAACACACCATTCATGTTCACAAGTTCCTCTACTCTCCATGAAGAATGCGTGGACCAATACTCATCAGCCATTAACCCATTACTTCTGTATAATACATGTCAGCTGATAAAGTATGTTCTGATTCATTATCCCATATGATGGGATATTTAACTCATTTCCAGAGTACAGCATTAAACTAAAAGAGTTTTTACTTCACATACAAAACCAGTTACTTACGATTTCTTCTAGAGCTTGGTCAACTGGAAGAAAAAAGTCTCATTTTTTTGGTACAAATTATTTATAAAGTGCTCCAACAGAGTTCACAAAAGAAATTATAATAGATAAATAGCAGCACTCAAATATTGTAAATAACAATGGAGGATACACATTTTTACCTATTCCCAGTTGAAGGTGTCATCAGTTTCAAGTTCTGAATTTAGGTATTTAGAAAATTAATCGCATGTTGCTGAACATAAATCTTAATTCCAGTGTGCATAAGCAGGAAAAAGTGCATTGTGTATGTATAATTATTCAGTGTTATTATTTTTAAAAACCCTATATATCATACCAAACAAATCAATAGAACGCCACCAATGTGAATATCATTAGGCTCAGCATCTTAAACTCAGCATGAAATCTACCAGACCATAAATTTGAAAGGAAGAAATTCAACATCAGTCCCATAAATCAAATTAACATTAAGATAAAATCTATTAGAGCAAAAAGTCTTACTCAGGGCAACATGGTATTCTCATGGAGGGGAAAGAAGGTAGGTTTATGACACTCTGCTCTACTGACCTCAAATCTTAAGAAACATCTAAACAGGAGAGTTCCGAGTCAAGTAGATCATAGAGGTAGCAAAATGATGTTTATATTGTGACACAAATCAATAACATATATTTTTAACAAAGCAATACTTCCCAAATTTATGATGTTTTAAATTGCCTAGCAGAACATAGCATGGATACAATATATGGATGCAGGTATCCTTGTGTATAGGAAATAGAGATTCTATTAAGGAGATCTATCTGACACAGACACATGCATATATATGTGAGAATATGTAGAATTATATACTAAATCTCACAGAGCTACAGAAATATCACTCTGCTTGTTTTATACATTATTGTAAGAGAATATTATTTAAGAGGTGACAATATTTTTCTATTTGTTTAACTTAAATTATTTCATCTCTTGTAGAATTATGTCCTCTTGTTGCTAGAGAGTAAAGTCTCTTGGTAGCATAACATGCTCGAAAATTTTCATCAACACATCCACGAGTAACCAACTTTCTCTCATGCTCAAACAAGAAAAAGGGGTAGACCTTGCAGTTCTAACCTCCCACTGGGGTTTAGGTTTATTGGACAGAACCAGTTGCCCCACGTGATTCTTAAAAGGAACTTTTAAAAGAGGATTAAGTCCAACTTCTAACCCACACAACATGCATGACTATAACTAAATTTATATTAAACGTGATATTCAACACTATCTTTAAATATTAAATATCCTTTTATCTCCAAATACAACTAGACCATCAGAGAAGAAGTTGAATCAGCTTCTCATTTCCTCCTTTCTGCTCTGTCAAGGAAGATGAACAAGCTGGAAAGAGCAAATCAAACTGGTGGCTCAGAGAACTGATGGCCAACATAGGCTGGGAAATGAGACTTCAAGGGAACATGTCATTGTTTTAAAGGCCATTCCAAACTGGATGAATGGAAAGAACTTGCAGATAGAACTGATGAACTGATGTGAGGTTTTCTGAGAAAATATCACTAAATTCAAAGGTGTCCAAAAAAGGATAACGTTAGGACTTGCAGATCAAAGTGCTGATCTGCTTTTGGGAACCTGAAAGAATCACCATCATAAGCCAGGGTATCCAAACAGGGATGGCTGTAGTACTTATCCTTCTGTTGGGTAAATATGAAGACGGCACGTGAGGGAAGAAGTACTCCTCTCTTGGTCCCCAGACATGAGGCTTGCAGTAGAAGCCTGGACTGGATTTTATCCTCACATCCACACTGGCCAGGAACATTCATGCAACCTGTGGAACCCCTTCAAGTGGTCCTTTGATCTAAATATTGTGTAAGCATAAATGCCCCTTTGTCAAAAGAACTAACCATAGCCTTAGAAGCTTGACAAAATCTGGGTAACATTCTAAAACACATTATTTTTAAATTGTTGGCAATAATTTGGCAAAGATCTTCGCTAAGAATCAGCATGGCTCCCAAATGCATCCCAGTTTCTATGTTTGCAGGATAACCTCAAGGAATGCAACAAAATACAATGAGAGGTATTTAGAGTTATCATAATTCTCCTTCAGGGAAGATCAAGGAAGAAAAGACTAAACAAAAAAATAAGGAAAAGAGAGGAGAAAAAAGGAAAAGGAGAAGGAAGGAGGAGGGAAGGCTAAGAAAGATGGAGGAGAAAAAATGAGATACTTTAGGGGAAAAAAAGTAAGAAGGAATAAAGAAAAAAGAATCAGAGTATCTGTGAGGTAATGACACCGTCCCTCACAATAGCCTTGCGAAGAATGTCACTTCCATCCAACAGAGCAGAATGCCAGAAGAAGTACTAAGGAGTTCAAAGGACTTGGGGGGCAGTTTTCCCATTTACCAATTTGAAGGAACAGTGAAATAAGGAAAAACACCATCTCACATCCTAGGGAGGCATTTTTAATGTACATGAAGGACTGTGGAAGGCAAACTTGCTTTAGGCTGCACCCACTGCTAACCTTGACTGTGTACTTTTCTACAAAAGTCAGGTGTCCAAGACTCTCAGCTACAGGTGATGAGATGATACAGTTTCAATTTAATTTCACAGTATAAAACTAGGATTTTTTGATGAAGCGAAGGCCTGCTCAGAGACCTATGTGAACCTCAAGCAGTTCAGGAAACCCAAACCTATTTAATATGTGCTTTAGACTCAGGGTAATGGGCTAGTGGGAATAAACAACAAAACAAACAAAACAAAACAAAAACAAAACAAACAAGAGTTGTACCCTTGAGATACCTCCTGGACAAAGGCTATGCCACCAAGAAGTAACCCCTCAACTGCTGATTCCGAAGATCAGATACCAGCACTTTCACAGCGCCTTCTGTGGTTTCATTCCAAAGTTCTCTATCCTCCAAGAGACACATAGAAATGGTGCCTCAGCTCTTTCGATCCATCACTGCCCATGATGTGCATTAACTGCCCAAGCATGGAGGACGTGTGCCAAAACACATTTCCACAAACATGCTCCTAGACACCAAAGCATGCTCTGTGAACAAAAGGGCTTGCTGTCCAGTAATGCTGGAGTTAAAGCCACAGTTATTTATTTACTGCTAGATTTCTCAAAGCCTTTAAGATGCCAATGTTGCCTACAAATATCTAAGAGAGAAGCCAAGAATGCAACATTTCCCAAACATTCTTCACCAGGGTATCTTAGCTTTTTAATTTTGCTAACCATCCTGACAGAGAAGTGATCTGTCCAACACATTTTGGGAAATATGTAGACAAAGAATAGATCAGCTAGATGGTGTGGGAAATCCATGTTTCTTGTATTGCTCACACATGGAACTTTTTGCACAAATGCATTATTCTCCACGTGTAACCATGTCTCTCACTTGTATAAAACAACAGAAAGCCCTCTGTATCTAAATCCAAAAGGATGTGACCTGTTCTGTGCATATTTGTTGTGTTGCCCGAGAATATCTAACGATGTTTTTTCTACTCCAATCTTCATACCATCACTCAAAAATAAAACAATCACATTGCATGGGATTCTTCAGTTTCCTTCATTTATATGTGGTACCAGTCTTCATGTGAAATTCCTTAAGAATGTTTCTCAAAGAAAGCTTTTGTTCATACAAAACAGCCCCCAAGGGGGCTGTTCATACAAAACAGTCCCCTCTATATTTGGGGACTCTAATATGAGGTAAGTAGAAAAGTAAATGCTAATGTTTCATTAATCCCAATGCTTGCATTTCACCCCAACCTCTGCTGTGCTCTGCTCTCTCTGAAGTGGCGTGTTTGCTTTTCAGTTCACCAAAAGCCCTGGTTAAACAAATGTTAAGCTAATGGGAACAGTAACAGTGTTTTGTGTAATTTGGGGCCATTACCAGCTACTTTATGCTTTATTTTGTATACTCGTGTGTATTAAATGCATTTTGTTAAGTTCGCCTGAGGATATTTTCCCTCAGCAGGGGTAAATCCATACTGTCTTTAAGGTGACCTACGTTAGCATAGCTGTATTCACACTAATATTTCCAGCAGTTACTTCAAAATCAAGATATTTTCTTGACAGTAAAATAACAAAATATGCTGTAGGCTCAATACTTCAGAGGCCACTGAAATTGTGTATAATAAGCCCAGCAAAAGGATCATCGAAGTTAACCAGCCTTGAGAATTTCAGCTATGCCACCTCCCTCTGGTAAAACTATTTCTAATGGTTGTCATTTCAAAGGCACATCTCCCTCCAGCAAACTTGGCCTTTCCTTTTCGTCCCCACCCAGAACATGACTGAGTGTCATTTTGCTGGGCAGCCAGCTCCCTTCACCTGCCTTGTGTCTCATACATTTCATCTATCCACACTCTTAGCCTAATACCGTCACGCTCCCAAGTTTACCTCTGGGAGGACAAAGAGGATGGTCTCTAGGAACAGATGGTCTTTTCAAGGAAAAGTAGTTACATTTCAATACAGATAAATGTACTGTAAATAATGGCCTTCAAAGAATTTAGGTCTTTAGGGGGAAAAATATGAGAGCACAAGATACTCTTCTTTAATTACATGAGATTTTTTTCTTCCCTTGAAGACAATACCAATTCCTAATGAAGCATAATGAATTGTAAAGAGGCACCAATGCTCATTCCAACAGATGTTTATTGATTAGTGTTGACTGAACACAAACAC
Organism: Neomonachus schauinslandi; assembly: GCF_002201575.2. Taxonomy (NCBI): domain Eukaryota; kingdom Metazoa; phylum Chordata; class Mammalia; order Carnivora; family Phocidae; genus Neomonachus; species Neomonachus schauinslandi. The sequence continues at coordinate 187,249,769 of NC_058403.1, read as the reverse complement.
AACGGAGTGCTGCTTGCTACCGTCAGTAAGTGGTAGGAAGCAGCACGGACTCCCTCTCGTCATTTTACCTTCAAAGACAAGCTGACAAATCTATTTTGTCTTGAACAGCTGTGTTCTTATTTTTAAAGGGTTGGCTTACAACTAAGAAAGCAACAGCCTTTTGGTGTCCCGTGTGTTATCTGGCAAGGACAGATTGTTTTAGGGTGCAATGAAAAAGATTTTTAATGAAACTACATTTTAAACGAGCAGCATATGCTGAGTTTTCCCTTCTGCTCCTCATCCTGCCATTTGTTAATTTTTGTTATTGTTGTTCTCCGGGACTCCTAAATTTTTTGCACAAGCTGTCTCGTCCGGCACTAACACAGCTTGGGGTGAATTATCAGTTGGGATGCAAAAACCTCCACCTCCCACTGCAGCCTTTTTTTTTTAATTCCTATATTTTCCACATTTAACTGGGGTTCACTGGTAAACCAGTTGACTGAACGACCAAAGAAGAAAAATAAATTCTCCCTCTATGTTTTCAAAGCCCCAGAGTCTGAGACATGACTTCAGGACATGTGTGGGCTCCTCAGCCACCTGAGCTGCACACAATCCCGGGGTCACAGCCCAGAACAGAGGTCTTGAGAAACTCTGAAATTGGGAATTAGGGCAAAATTTTTTCCCTTTAATACCATAATGCCTCATATTAATTTAAAGGATTCTCTGAGAATGATTCTGTGGCCCAGTTAAATATAAAGTTCAAGGAAATGAATTTCAGTCTTTGGCAATCTGAGTTCTATTTGAAAGCTGTCAGCTTTACAAGATTAAAAAAAAATACAGAGAATAAGAAAATCTTTGGACAGCAGGTACTTTGATAGATGCAAGTATATATATATATATATATTATATATATATATATATATATATTTTAAATGTGAACACACCTGGGAGAGAGGCACCACTATTATCTTTGCTAGAAAGGCCTCCTAATGAGAATGCCCTTGTATGTGGAGACTAAAGCCATCAACAGCTGTGTCTGAAGGGTCTGGTTCAAGGGGTGATTTCTGTGTAACACCATCAATGCAAGGGCTTATAAGCTCTGTTCGGGGGCTAAACCTCCTTCCATGAGATGGAAGGAGGAACCTAGAGTGATCCACTGTTTTATGTTGGTTCCCTTTAGGAAGTAAGCCGAAGCCAGGTTTGCCAAGAAAGAAAGAGAATACCCAACCAACATCTGTCCATAACATGTATCTCAACCAATGGGAAAACAAAGGGCCTTGGAAGCCTACATGGGCTCCTGAGTCAGCTCTGGGCCCAGGCAAACCTCTCCTGTCCAGGCTCCTCTATTCACTAGTTGTGTGAGAGTAGGACAGCTCAGTAAATCTGCTAAGGTTTGGTTTCGTCAGCTATAACGTGGGCATGATTACGGGGATTTCGGGTGTCACCGTGCAGATGATATGAGTTACCATGGGGCCAAGCATACATTAAGGATACGTTAAATGACAACAAAATGTAATCATAAATCTCACCAATGTCAATTTTGTATTCTATCTCATTTCTTCCATTCATTTTAGTCCTTAAGATTTCAATCTCTTTGTGGTAGACCCTGGACAGACATGGCAAGCTCTGTCACTCAACAACCTTGAATGGATGGTAATGTCATGGTTAAAAAGCTGCACATGTGATGTGGCCCATCATTATTAGGTAACCTGTGGACAATGTAGCAAGATGGTACTAGTGTCCTAGTAAGGATGGGTACCCAGAACAAAAATGTTGGAATTAGGTGTGTGATTTGCTAAATTCAGCTGTGACACACATGTAAGGAAAACCCTCCAGAGTTTCAGACTGACTTGGTAGCATATTTAAGAGGCTTGATAATCCCCAAGCGGAGCTTGTGAGACCTCGGGCCACTTAACCTTGGACAATAAGAATAACAATGCCACCAACACAAGTGTGTCTCCCATTGAAGAAGTGGGGAGACTTGAGAAGCTTATTTACCAACCATCCCCATGTCTCATTATCTGGCATGCATGGTTGGGAATGTACTGTTGGTATCCACTGCAGTAAACTATAAGCTTCACTAGGTTTTATGGGTCAGGTAGCTCATGGTCACTAAGACTCCAACCTAAACCATGCAGGGCACCTATCCACCTCTTTGAGGTCACAAGTCCCACAGTTGGTCCAGTCATCTCTTCTCTGCAGTTTCCATCTGACCCCAGATTTTTAACAATCAAATTCACCAACCAGGACCCATAGGTCTCAGCAGAAAGTCAGACCCAGGTCTTAGCCCACCCTGCTCATAGAGCTTGGTACTACAGTTTAGATAACTAAGTTCCTGTGTCTTTACTCAGTCCAGGTCTCAGGAACATGTCCAGTACTCCTGTTCTTTTGGGATTAAGGTTCTGCCTTGCTCTCTTGAGGTTCACCAGGGAACAGAAGGAAACCAGTATCTGCTGACCCTACCTGGTACTTTCATCACACTGGCACTTGGTTGTTGCTCTTTGGACACTACCTGGGCTTTCTCACTTCCACATTTTTGCTCTTGATTTCTTTTCCTCAACCCCATCCCAATCCCCAACTCTTACCATTGAAACCCCACCCAGTTGAATGCTAACTCTCTCATGAAGCCCAGACAGATAAAGTGTCTCTCTCTCTCTCTCCTCCAACTCTTAAAATACTTGATTCCTCACTTCTGCTGCTTCTTACTACTTCCTATGGATGGTAATTAATGCTATGTCTTACTTTGCTGTCTACATTCTTTTTTTCCTTGCCCACTCATATGCCCTCCAATCTGTTTTCCATTAAATACTACAGTGATCTTATTGAGACATGAACCTGATCCTCTCTACTTCTGGCCTCTCAGTGGTTTACCACTGTACTTGGGATAAAGACGAAGATCCTAAACACAACCCAGAAGACTTCAGTTGGCCCTGTTTATCTTTACAGTCTATCTGACATCTTCATTCTTCTCCAGTCTTACACTCCTACCACATCACTCTCTCCCTTGCCACAGAGTCTTTACACATGATCCCAGCATTTCTTTCCCCATCTCTTCCTTTACTTAGTTAACACCTATCCACCCTCTGTATCTTAATTCAGTCATCAATTTCTAGCCAAGATCTCTTATGGACTTCCCAACTAGGGCAATTCTCTTTGATTTTAGATCTTCCAGTACTAATATGTCTTCTTTATAGCACACATCAGAGATGTGATTTTGGTTTTGTATGTTTATTAATTTCTGGCTACCCTACTGGAGTATAAATTTGCTGATATAGGGACTATGTTAGTTTTGTTCAACATTTCATCTCTGGGGGTTTGCATAATACATGTAAGAGTTGCTCCATTAATATTTGCTGATTGAAATTACTTGGAACAAGGACGAGGTTTCATTTTTCTTCTTATTACACCAATTTCTGGCAACTAGGAGAGACTCTCTAACCACCCTCTACCAACAAAAATATGGATATAATGTCTCAAAGCTTCCTGTTTCTCCTAGTAGTACAATTAAGCAGGACCATAGCAGCAGTACTTCACAAGGCTCTGTAAAGTCTTCAGGCACAAAATTTTGAAGACAAAAATTGTCTGTGCCATCTATAAGGAAGAATATGGTCCTCCTGGGCTACAGTGGCCTTTCTCAACAACTGATATGGAGTGCCTCATAATTGCTACAGCCATAGCAATCTATATGGGCCGAAAAGGCAGGCCAAAGGGAACTGTTATGACCTCTGAATGTTACCATTGACTGTTTGGCCAAGTTGTACCCCAACCCCCAAATGATAGATGGTGTTTTACAAAATGCCCAAAAAGAAACAAAAGGGGGAAAAAAATTGGGTTTCTAGTCTATGCATCGTTTGGCCTCCATTTGTGTAGGAAGTCTACATGCCCCATTCAGCAAAGGGAAAAACACTAAACTTTGTCTTCTAAATCTTGCTCCCAAATGTGATGGATAGATGCTTCACTTCGGCAATTAAACAGCCACCTAAAGTGCCAGGTATTTAAGCCATTCTGGCGTTAGTTCAACCAACTATTCTAGTGCATATAAAACACCTTCACCCAGCACGAGACACAAATACAGACTAATTTCTACCTCATCTACCTTGCATTTCCTTATGCTTAATATGGCCACATATTAAGTGGCACTAACACACTCAGCAAACCTAGTGAAGGATGGGTCTCTGTAAAGCCAACTATATTTGCATGCAGAGAGTATCAACTTCACACCTATCTCAATGATCGCAATGTGCACGGCAGCCAAGCTCAATAAATATTAAATCACAAAACCCACACTAAAAGCTGTACGTGCTTGAGGGGGGTGAATTCCAATTTCGTGTTCTAAGCTACCTAATATTCAAAGATTGAGGGGGGTTGTGAAAATGGAGGCCAAAGTTGAAAGAAAAGTACTACACCAGCTCCTGATCTTACCAGGAATCAGTACACTAATCTAACAAGAATGAGTTCCACTTTTACCGTGACTACTCATAAATAATGATTCTAATGGCAACTCCTGGCATTCACTAGTCTCTGTTCTATTTTTCTCCATGGCACTTATTTCAATTTTTGTGTGTCTCCACCCCTCAGTTGGAATGTAGACTCTATAATGGCAGGGATTTTTATCATTTTTATGCAATGCCATATCCCAGCAGTTGGGACATAGGAGACTATGATTATTTGTTGAAAGAATGAATGAGCTCTTACCTTTTGCCATGTTCTGTGCCTATCGCTTTTCAAGAATTAAGAGAAGGCAGCATAAACAAAGAGCCAAGAGCTTGGGTTCCAGAGTCACATAACCTGGGTTCCAAAACTTATTAAATTTTGATCTTGGGCAAGTCACTTAACCTCTCTGTGCCCCAAGCGGTGATCCTAAAATGGAGGTGATGATAAGAATACTACCTCAAAGGGTAGATTTAAAATGTAGTAAGAGAGTAAATAGAAGGTGCTCTGCACAGATCCTAGGCACACAATTACACAATAAATGTTAGCAATTATTCTTATATTCTTACTGTAATTATTTTTTATAATTACTAATAATATAATTTGCAAAACAACAGCAAAATCTAGGGCCTACTATTATTTTCTTTTTACAGTTGGACCTTCGAAGAAGAGAATGCTATTGTATAAAACAATAAAATGGTAAAGAGCAGAGAAAGGTTAGAAAAAGAGGGTGGGAGGGAGGGAGGAGGAGCAAGACAAACAGAAGTGTTGCAACAAGAAGGAATCAAGAGCCATTAGCCCAGAAATAAGAGGCTTCATCTTGGAGAATTTGGTGACGTTTGGTCCTGTGAACACCTGGGAGTCAGGTGGGCTAAGAGTTGACCCATACCTTAGAAGCTCCAGAACTAGCTATAAACTGGAGTAAGCCAAAGAGTGAATTGGAAACTAACAAATTGGGGTAGAAATCCAGGCTATAAGACTTGGAACTCTGACTCACTGGTTCCATTTCCTTCATTCTCAAAGACAGCAACAACCCCAGCTCCTACCCCAGAAGTGGAGTATTCCAGAACAACTCAGAGTATTAGAGTATAAGCTCTGTATTCAGATGGACTTGAGTTCAGGCACAATTCAATCACTTACAAGTTGGGTGACGCTGGGTAAGTTACTTAATCCCTCATACCTCTTTTTATTTTCTTTTTTTGAAAAATGGGAATACTAACTGAATCTACTCCACAAGGCTGGCACAAAAATGAAATGAGATGGTTCCCAAAAAGTGTTCCATACAGTATATGGGTAAGAGAATCTTTCAACAATCATACAAGCACAGTCAGTATTTAATTTTGCTGAGTGAATGCTTCTCATAAAATTAATGTGTTTCCTCTTCCATGCTAGGACTTCCCCAAAGGGAATAGATGGTAGAAGCAAATCTAAAACCACCCCCCTGAAGCATGTTAACAATCAACAATGTCTTGAGCAAATTAGCACAGTTTTCAAATATTAAAAACTCTCAAAGAATTAGGTAGTCCACAAATATAAGTAAGAAAGTTTTCTTAAGAACTAGACAAAGGCAGATAAATCATTTACATCATGGAGGTGGTCACAAGTAAAGAGAGTTGAGAAAGAGGAAAGGAAGGGAGGGTCCAATTTTAGTATTCAATATCCCCATGCATATATCCCCACACCCCTGCAAACCAGTCCTATCACAGTCAACCAACAAATTTAATCCTTAAAATTGGCCTCTACCATATCTACATTTGCCTTGGTACTTTCTAAATATCTTCATTTCTGAGCTTGTCCTAGAAATACTGACAAGGGAGAGCAAATTTTAGTTTAGGTTCAAAGGCTAGCCATTTCAAAATGTCAAGTGAAATAACATCCCAAGTCCTCTGCTGTGTTGATAAACTTAGACACAGCAAAGAAATCCTGACCCACAGAGGTCAACCATTCAAGAAGGAAAACAAGTATGCAAGATATTTCTGCCAGCACTAGGAGAAATATTTGGGAGCCAGACATGAATGTATTTATAAGTAGTGATCTGTGGCCCCAGCACAAAAGACTTACACACACACACACACACACACACACACACACAGAGCAAATAAATCAAGGACACTGATATTTTTAAGCCAAATTTCTAATAGCTCTAGTTATTCTACCTATTAATTGATAAAGGCACATGGCAAAACAGATAATTGGAATGTTTAGAAGTTGGTGGACAATTGGCAGTATTCTGTTTTTAAGTGTTACGTAGTTTCAGGACAACTATGAGATTATGAGTCCAAAATATCATCAGCCAAGTATATGGTATTATGAAATACATTTCGTATTTACTCTGGGCCAGACACTATGCTATGTAGGAATTTTTCATGTGCCATCTCAGTTAATCACCATAACCCTGTGGGTAAGTACTACTATTAAGTCCAGTTTACAGATGAGGAAACAGAGACCCTAAAATTGGTTAAGCAACTTGCTCCAGTCATATGGCTAATGAATCACACCCTGGACTTAAACCCCAAAGTCTGTGTGTTCTTCCTCACGATGGTCCATGGTCTTGGCCAGCAACTTTGGGGAAGTTCTGTCCTAAAGCTGGGTTTATAGGGCCACCTTACATGCCAATTAGGACTTTAGGACCTTATTTAAAATTTGAAGTACTTCATTTGTTCCTGAAAATGGAAAGAGAACACGGAATACCTACAACATACTATATTATAGTTAGAGCCCTGAAATTACTCATGTATAATTAGCTATACCCATGATCTGAATATCTAAAATATCCTTAAAAGCCCTACTATAAATATGAGAGACTAGAATAGTTAAAGAGCTAATAAATTAGCTGTGTTCTTTTGTTCACCTCTTGGCATTTCTTAGTTCTCTGAAAAACCCAAACTACTATCTAAGCAGAAGTTCAGAACTGAGGGGTCCTTTCATGGACCTTAGAGAACGGGAAAGGTGGGGACTTTGTACTCCCTGAAATTACTGAAAGACTTTTGGATAGACATACATTTTTTTTTTCCCCTAAGGAGAAGGTCCAAAGTTTCTCAAGAAGGCTTAGGACCTGAGGGGGGAAGAAAAGAAAAAAGAAAAAGAAAAACCAAGGCTTAAAAAATTAATTGACCTGTACCTTCTGCATTTGGGGGCTTAGAAATTCAGCAGACAGACACATCTAAACTATCCTGTGGAGCCATCAAAATGCTGTTCTTTCTGTCATTGTTTTGATTTCCCATTCAACATCTGAAAACTGTTTTGACATAAGTAGCTAAAAATGTCACACTGAGGCTGAAATACCCCAGAGCCAGGACCCACCGAGATGCTTCCAAATAACATCCTCAAAGCACCAAGGAAGATCCTGACCTGGACTTGTGGTCCTGAAGAGCCATGGAAGTGAGGGAGCATTTTAGACTAGCAGGGTGTTTGTGTAGCCAATGCATTAACACCTAACTCATCAAAGCCAGAAAAACAGTTTGTAAGTTACTGCTCCCCTCAATGCATTTTTATCACGTATTTTGCACACGTTTCTATTTCCAAGATTCAGGGAAAACAAGATGCTTAGTTGAAAATGTTTACAGGGGAGGCCTTATACATTACTTGATAGTCTTGGGAGAGGGAAGTATTTTGCAAAATAACAGCTGTGGGAATAAAATATTTTAGAGTTTCTCTTGGGATCACTTTGTTTTCTATTGATACCGAAATCCTTCCTAACTAGAAATATTTCAAACAGGGGTAAGCAAGTGCTGATGAAGCCCCTTTAGAATTTGCATGCCCTCAAAGAAGATTCCAGGTCAATGGGGCCACTCTGAAACTCTAAACCAGGAGGTGATGGGACTGCTCTTTGGTGATTTACTGCATGACTGAGGAACGGGCAGCTCACTTAGACTCTCAACCCGCCCACAGGTAAGTAAGCCCATGCGACAAGGATACATATTTTCAACAAGAAAGAAACTGTAAAAATGAATGTCACTATCCTGCCACATAAGGAGCAACAGTAAATGATAACTGAATGATAAATTTCTTAATGGAAGGTTCTAGTAACTCTGGAAGATGAAGCAGCCGCTCTCCCAACATATGAAGGTTGGCTGGCAGCACTGTTCGACAACAAAGACTTTATGTGTCTGAGAGATGGCAAATACACCACACTGACTCTTCTTCCTAATTTAACAAATTTGAATGTTATCAAATTCTCTCCCCAGTGAAGAGATAGCCTAAAACACCACGTAAGCATACATTGCTCTTTTCCCTCACTCTCCCTCTCTCACATTATGTCTGACACTGTCTAAAGGAACCAATACCAACTTACTAAACTGACTCATCCTCCCAGCTACTGATGAGTATCACACATTCTGACATGAATTACCACATGAGTGGTAATTCCCCATTTTTTTCTGACTCTGATGAAGTTTCACATCAGGCCAGGGGTAGTGAACTCAAGAGACAACAAGCAATCCTGTTGAAATAATACATGAAAGTGTGCATTTGTATTCTTCACTTGAAGGAGAGAAAGGGGTCCTAACTTCATCAGATGCCCGAAGGCTCAATGCCTCTGCTTTAGTTAGAGGTTGTTACTAAGCCATAAAGCTACAGCCTCCGTTGCATTTCAGAATGGTGGGGGGGGTGGGTTGCCTATGTTGGGTAGATGAGGTGAAGGCAGGGAAGGGCTTCCAGCTCTGGGGAAACTGTCTGGACCACCACACTGTCTAAGGAGCATCAAGTGTCACTCAAGGTCAGTGTGGAGACCTCACAGCCAAGTATAGCTTGCTGCCAGGGGAGGAGAGGCATTTCTTCTACCACCGCTGGAGGTATTTCAATTCCAGCTGAAGGCCGCTGTGAGGGTGTTGGAGAAGAGCTCTCAGTAGGGATGGGAACAACATGGAGGCACTGTGGGATCAAGCTGAGAATCCACATTTGGTAGATTCTTCATTTTGGCTTTCTGGAATAGGGGGAATTCTATTCTACACAGGTCCCTCTAAATCAGGTCCCTCCTTCAAAAAGCAGGGCCTGATTCCGTCCACAATGGTGGCATTTCTCTTCACTTCCTTACTTCCTAATTTGTTATGCTAAGACCTACCCCCTGCTCTCATGCTGGGGGTAGAAACAAAGTCCCTGCCATCAGACAGCTCATACTCTGGGGTCTGAGTGTATGGAGCGGAGGAAGACATAGGTAAAACAATAAATAAAAAAAAAAAGACATGTGCTTATTAGAGAGCAAGAGCTGCTCTGAAGAAAATAATAAAATAGGGGAGCAGATCGGACGGCTGCACAGTAGGGCAGAGGAAGGTACTTCCACTCAGGGACCAGGAAAAGGCTCTGAAGAGAAAAAGGTAGCCTGGTGCCAAAATCTGGTGCAAGAGAATTCCAAGCAGACAGAAGCCCAAATGCTAAGAAGAAGGGCATGGACTTGTGTGTTCAAGGAAGAGAGGAGAGAGCAGTAGGAGAGAAGAAAGAAGCAGCGCTGGGACCACAGTTCGGAGGTGTGTTTCATTCTACAAACATGGGAAGCCACCAGAGGGTGTTAAGCAGAAGAAGGACATAAATTGATTCTGTTTCAATAAAGGTAATGATGGCTATTTATCATAATTTCCAATGTGTGCTAAAATTAAACATAATCTTAACTATGAACCTAAAATTATGATGTGTAACACCTTTCTGATAACAACACTAATTTTCCCTGAAAATCTCTGTAGTTCTATTATCAAAATAATATCTAAAGACAAAGCAGCTACAGAATTTTGTTATTCCACATAACGGCAATGAAGAAACCAAGCCACCACCACCAACAACAAAAAACAGCATGCCCATGGTAAAAAAAAAAAAAAAAAAAAAAAAGGCGAATATTTAGTTAAGCCAAGTGAATAGATTTCCTTGCTGCAAGAAGAAAAAATTCTTAGAGCATCTCATGGACATGGAGTGTAGCAGAACATTATGCTTTATGTTATTCCTGAATCCAAATATATGTTTGTTTTTTTAAATTTTATCTAAGAGGATTAAAATGATCATTCCTGGAATGTCTCCATATTACAGAGGACTTAATGTTATCCTGTCCTAATCTTTCTTCTAAACTTCAGGATAATTCCTATGTTTTCAGCTGATTACCTGGTTAAGACAACATAAGGCAACTAGAAAATGGGCCATCGCTAATGTGACAAATAGCCAAATGCTATTGCTGTCCTTGAACTGCGGTCTCTGGTTTCCTGCTGCGAATAAGTAGGCCATCAGTGGGGACCTGCAAAATCCCTTCATTATACTAAGACTCCCACAGTGGCAAGGCCTGGCTGGCATTATCTAACCTATAGATAACACCTGGCACCTGACAGCCCACCCACATTGCTACAGTTTTATAGCAAGGAACATATTGGAGGGCCCACACATTGAGGCAAAGTGATGCCCTCGATAATTAACAGTTCTTATGGAGTTTCTGGACTGATAAACGGTCAAACAGAGAAGTTAACAAACATACAACATTTAATGTGAAATGGCCTAAATATGCCAAATTAACCTCAGATGAACTCAAAAGAACTTCGGCTCTGGAATCGACATTAATCATCTGGAACTCAAGGAAAAGCCTGATGTGGTTAATTTTAAATTTCATTTAATGATAGAAAGCAGTACAATCCCACAGGATTCAAGGTATCTATTAGTTTACATTCTTGCCAAGGTCAGCGAAAAAAGCCCACTATTGATCTGCTATTAAAAATCAGTTGACTTCACTTCTTTCTGAGCAGGTACTCCCTGAGTGCTGAGCACTAGCTGATCTTACCTCTACTGAGTGCCAACATGAAGAGATAAATAGACTATTCAGAGAGAGCTCTTCACATTACATTAGCTGAATAAATAGTGATGTATGGGTTTCTTCTCTCAAGCGCTGCCTTAGCTTGTAAGATGAGAGCGATGGAGATAGGGTTTATAAATCCTATTAGAATATTTACACAAACACAAAATAACTTCCCCGAAGATCATTAGGAGAAAAAAAAAAAGATGAACATTTTGTCTCTTAATTGTAACTTCTGAGATGCCAAAAAAGGCCCATAATAAACCTTGCAGATTCAGAAGTTAAATGGACTCACAGAAGAAGAAACCTAATTTACTGTTTTATGAGCAGTATCCAAAAGAAATAGGACAAAGGCCCTGTAGTACTTCAATAGGGCCAATTCAGCTGAAGTGAAATATATTATCAAAACTATTTTGCTCCGGGAATATTTCAGAATGAGTTTTTGCCCTCCTTAATCTGTTGTTAAGGATTCTGTGCTCAATTTCCAGTGTGGACCACTTCTTACCGAATGGAAGGAAACTGAGCCAAGGTAAGGACCTGGGGCTGATTACCCATATATTACAATGTAATTAGTCCTTCAAATAGCACCTTATCCACTATGCTCCCCCATACACACAGAAAGGGGTTGAGTTCTCAGCAATGATGACAGCCACAATCTCTGTTCTCTTACAACATCTTCCAGAACATCCCAGGGGCTTCAATATATAACATGCATAATCACCAAATCCTGAATTTCCTATTAGTAAATTAGAGATTGTAGCAAGGCAAAGGTAACAGATGAAGTCCTGTGCGTTATGTATTAGGATTCTTCTTGACAAAAAGCAGGGAGCAACTGGGGCGCCTGGGTGGCTCAGTAGGTGGAGCGTCTGACTCTTGGTTTTGGCTCAGGTCATGATCTCAGGGTCCTAAAATGGAGCCCTGCATTCAACAGAGAGTCTGCTTGAGATTCTCAATTTCCCTCTCCCTCTGCCCCTCCCCCAACTCATGCATGCATGCACACACTCTCTCAAATCGATAAATCTTAAAAATAAAAAAAAAAAAAAGCAGGGGGCATTTTTATTGACTCACATGAACACACCCCAAGATGGCCAGGCGGAGCTGGCCTAGGTCTTTGCCCCTCTGGGTTTTGGTTTCATTCTCTCAGAATGAAGATAACAGCCTGGCCAGGGAACATGGCCTCAGGAAGCCCCCAACCTAGTCATCAGGGAGGAATGAGAGAATTTTCCCAACAGAACCAGAAAAGCACAAAATAAACAAAGAGAGAAGCCTGCCTTGGGTCAAGTGTCCACAACTCTATCACCCCTGTGGCCAAAGAGGGTGAAGTTACCATACCTCATTTGCTGATGAGTAAGGAAGGGATGCTGGGCAGACCAAGGGCAATAGCATCCATGGATTGGAAGGACAAGGTACAGAACACACCTTTATGGATTCTGATTCACCAAGTATACAATGCTAGCAGATGCTTACAGGATCATCATTTCATGACTTCAAGTGAATAATTCTTTTGCCTCTTATTAAGTAGTACACTATCCTTACTACACCAAGAGGAAACTCCTCAGTCACTAACTGCTGGGTATGCTCTACCTGGTTGTTTTCCCAGATGTGGCAGCAGTATGCTGAACTTCTCATCCTTACTCCATATTACTTTATTATTAGTGCTTCACACCAGGTTCCCCAGAGCAGACTTAAGTGCAAATGGATTTCTGGAGACATGCCCTCCCATTAGGGGAGTGGAGGAGGTAAGACAGGTAAGGGAAGAAAGCTACTACAAGGTATATTCATTAGCAGGTTCCTGCTTTGAACAGCTGGGGCTCAACCCACCAGGGGCCTCTGGGAGACAGCAAGGAACACATCTCAGAGTTTCCCCATTGGTGGCCAAGAGGACTGGAAAATCGACCCGTCGATTTCCACTTGCATTTGCTGAGGGCTATTCTTAGGGAGATACTAACTTCCCAGCACTTTAGGACTGATCCCTGCACTGGTGGGAGAAAGCTCTGAGTGGTGAGAAGGCACTTGTAATAGAATAGGCTTCCTCAGTATGTACAGGAAGGGTTAGTCCCAAGGGATATGGCCATAGTGAAATGCATATGAAAATACGCATTCATTTATTCGGCACCTACTTACCAAGCTCCTATTTTGTGCAGGTACTCTTCTAGGTGCCGAAAATACACTGAGGGACAAAACCAAGATTACAGTCTTACTTAATACTCAGCAAAGCTGAGCTGGGCAAAGGCAGATTCCATGAGCTGTATATCACAACCTTGTTCACAACAATGCTTTCAGTGTGGTCCCTAATTTGAAAACAGCAGGGTCCTTAGTCTTGGGCTTCCCTATCACTAGTCCAGCCATGCTGGGGTCTTTGAGCCAGTAATAAATTTGAATCAAGAACTAGAGCAAAAAGATAGATACTGGAAGGAAGTAGCTTCCATTACAGGACACTGAGATAAGTTTTGTTTTCAAAACCCTTTGGGGACCTCTCCCCTGTGGTGGCTTGTGCCCAGAGGCACCGCAGAGTTGTCTGCTCTTCCTGTGACAGTTGAGCAGGGGTGCAGCTTCTGGACATAGAGAGGACTAATGTTAATTTGACCACCTGGGGGTTAAACAGGCATCGGTGACTTCAAATGTGCCCTGCAGAAACTAACTGATCTCCATTTCAAACACAAAGTCCTCTACCTTCCAAATGATAGAGAATTCCATTTTATCTACATTGGCCAGGTAAAGCAGTGTATTTGCCAAAACTCTGGACATGGGCAGTTGTTTGTAAAACCTTAGAATATCATCAAGCATTGCCTTAAATAAACCCGGTCCACTTTTACAGAAAGTAATCAACTATATGTAGAGGTAAAAGACAAGTTAGGCCTATTCTACTGTACCCTGAATATCTATGCACATAATTTAGAATCGGCTAGAAGGCAATTTTACTTGTTCTGATGATCTCTACCATTTGGCATTTCCCATCTCAGGGAAATGAGTCTGACTTCATAAGAGCTGCTTAGCTGTGAAGACTCTAGTTTATTTGATTAATGACTATTGAAATAAATGGTCAGAAAACAAAGTGTTAATGGCAGTGGAGATGAGTCTAGTGTGGCCTACAGCAGGATAAGCCAATATATGTGGTGCATGCTCTTGACAGACATCACTCAATGTGCCCAGAGTGAGCCTTAGAATCCTTCATGGTAGGTTCTCCAGACAGTCATGACTGATATTCTAGAGCAGATACTCAAGATGAAACTTATTTGACATCCATGATTTGTTCAGAGAGCCTGAACATGCCATCACTGAGGGGGGGTGGAGAGGGAAGGGAAGGGAGGAGGAGGGAAGAGACGGGGGAGCAGGGAGAGAGGGGGAAAGAGGAAAAGAAAATAAACTTTAAAAACAAGTACCTCTTCCTTTGTTCTCTGTAAACGCTGCCATTTAGGGATTTAAAGCAAAGGGGATAAGCACATGCTTACATGAAAATATACCACTTTGGCATACTAATAATTTTGAGCCGAAAGCAACGGAAAAAATAGCAGATGCAAGAAGAGCTCTCTCCCTTCCTCCTTTTGCCTAAAAGCAGGACATAATTTCCTGGGAGAAAGGTATCTTCCCTTTACCAGGAAGACAGGAACAGTCTTACCACCAGGGATGGGAAGTCAATGCTGAATTGAATTTATATACACATGAACCTACTGAAATAACCCTTAGCTTCTGTTAGTTTCCCCCATGTCACGGTTTACTGACCCAGCACAAACCCCATTTTCCTTTGTCTTGTTGCGTTTCCATACTTTATCATTCTGTTAAAATGGTATATAAACTCTCAGACTTGCCTACTTCTTTGGGTTTTCCTTTCTTATATATATAAAAGCCTCTATATATGTGTAAAACTATTAACATCAAATAAAATGTGAATGTCTCCCTCTTGTTTATCTGTCTTTTGTCAGTTTAATTCTCAGGACCAGAGAGAGAACCTCAGAGGGTAGGAGAAAAAGTCTCTCTTCCCTGCATACAACAGTTTATTACTGTCCACCCGGAAACTGCATCAAGCTAACTTTCCTGAGAAAACTCAGACAGAATCATTCTTTCCAGAAGCAAAGAAGGAAGAAGAACAAAACAACAAAAAAGACCACATCCTTAAGATAACTGAGCAGCTTTCAGAAGGAAGAAATTGTCCAAATAAAACTCAAGGGCACTCTACCTTTAGAAGGATGGTCAAGAAAGACAAGATATACAGAGAAGGATTAAAATTCCAAAGACCATTTTCTTCCCAACCCTCCTCATTTTTTCTTCTACTGTGGTTAATTTATGATGAATCATTCTCTTTGCCATATCACCCAGAAATGGCTGTGACTGGATCTCCCTCAGAGTCCAATGGACTCTGGGTAGGAAAAAGTGTTATAATTCATATATATATATATTATTAAAATGCATATATATATATATATATAACTAATAGAATGATCTACTAGTTCATCTTGCTTGTCCCATGGGGCAAAAGCAGAATTGTTTCTCTGGAGAGTTTCCTTGAATGGTTTTCCAAATCTAGCTTGAAATCCCATTCAAAATCTTGGGACTTTCCTCTTTCTTGAAGCCCACCAGTAATTAGTTGTTTTACTACTTCCAAGGCGATGATACCCAACATGAACCCCAACTACTAACACACAACATCACCCACTTTTATACCGCAAGCTCATTTTCAAGCATTATTTGTTTTCACAAACTTGAGCTAGGAGGACTCTTTCCTCACTGCCTTTAATTAATAAAGAAAGCTTAATATGCACTTTTCCCCCATCAATCTGGCACTAAAAAAATGCCGAATTGCATGTGCAGTAATTTGAAAGAAGAGTTTGGGGCTATTAGAAGAAATTCACATCAGGCATTTCTCTCCATGGCCTACTTATATTCTTCAAAATGAAGGAATGTTTCAAGGAAAGTAAAAAACTTGGGGTACTAGAGAAGTCTGCCCCACCTAAAGTCTATTTTTCGATTTTCTACACAAAGACACCTTATGGTGCATTTTAATAATGTAACTTGAAATATATTTTGAAAGACGGAACAAGTTGTAATCTGATCCAGGATGGAACAATGCCTCACACAGATTCTTGAATGAATATCTGACTGTAGGAGCCCTGCTCTTTTGTCTCCTGGATAATTATTTTATACATTTGGGAGGTTTATAGGGAATGCGTATGAGCTTTTCAAGTAAAGAGGTGTGAGGCTCTGACTCTTCCTGCAAATCTGAAAGGAAAAGAGAATGTGAAATTAACAGGTAGCCTCCCATACCGAACCAGAGATCCCGCAGGTTACCTTCACTGCTGAATATTCCAAAGTTACATTCGTTAAAAATGCAGAAACAGCTTGAAAACATATCTGACTTTACCCTTTAAAAGTAGGATTAAAAATTTAAGTAGCTTCATGAATTCCTCTCCCACCTCCCTACTCTCTGGTATTTTATTCTATCCCTAATGCCCTGACAGAATCTACGGTTGGTTCCTTTATAACATGATCAAATAAAGCAAACATGTGAAAATGTCCTTTTCCAAATAAACAGACTCTAATCTCAACATTATAATCACAACATCTCTCACTTGGGTGTTTCCCAACTAATTCTATGTGCCACACACTCACCGAGGCAGTGGGGACACACGTGGTCCCATTCTCCTGAGCTGACATTCTACTGCAGAGGACAGATTTTAATAGAAGAATCACACATATGCAGTAGGATTTCAAACTGAGACAAGGAGCGAACCCCTGTGAGTTGAGGGCAGACTTGCCCACGGAGGTGGTACTTAAGTGGAGATCAGCAGCATGAGTAGCGGTTCAGGAAGCAGGAGGAGAATGGGCACTCCAGGATGGGAGAAGGTATGCACTGAAGACTTAGAGCAGAATGGAACAGGGCCAAAGTCCTAAAAGCAAAGGACATGTGGTATTTGGGGAGCTAGTTTGCAACAGATTTTCCTACGTATGCTGGCAACAGACACAATCTCAGGTTGATGAATAGGAATGAATGTGCTAAGTGTTATCTATATGGCTGCCACTGAGGGGCAGCTTGGGGTGAAGGCAATGGAGAGCATCTTGCCTCAGGGCTTGACACTCAGGCTTTCAGAAGGTTCTGGGCAGGTGAGTGGATCTGAAGTACCTGGGAATGTGAGAAAACGGATACATGGTGACTTTTTCTGCCTTCCAGTGGCTTCCATTTAGGAAAGGCTGATATTCTCATAGGTCAGGCCCCCGTGTCGCCAGCCTTGCAGATGCTGACATTATAGGAAGACAGTGTGAGCTCCGATTCCCTGGAAACCTTTGAGGATAGGGAGACAGCCTTCTTACTAGGTGAGTTTGGCTGCAGAGGGATGAAATGTCTGCTTCGTCACACAAATGACCTAGACTCCAAACCTCTGCCAGCACCTGGAAGATGAAGCAGGGCCTTAGCTTTGGTTCCTCTTAGAGCAACACAAGGAAGGCTCTTTTGTACTTGGGTTAACGTATGCTTCACCCACAAGGACTTTCACAGGTGACTCTGGGAGACAAGAGTCATTCCCAGGAACTACCTCATGATGGCGTAGGAAAGTCTCTGAAGGCTGGGATTGTGGGGGGTCTGAAATATCAAATTATGGTATAAAGAAGCTTCAATTTTGCAAATCATTATATTTCACAATCTATAGCTAAATGGAAGAGAGGGAGACCTCATGAGGTGGGTTCAACCAGAGGCACTACTGCACTGATTTTGGTGTCTTCACCGGGAATCCATCTCAGGGAACACAGAGCTGCCTACCTGTCATCCTTCCCTTTTCCCCCTCTCACAATTTTCACATGGCTTTATTTTTAACAAATAGTGCTCAATTTCTCAGACATCATTATATCAAAATAACATGTGCATCTCCACAAACATCAGAGAGAGAAAAACCAAGAGAGAAGCAGACAACAGAGGGTTTCTTTTCTCTCGCAGGGATTTCCCTGAATAGAGAACTGATAGATCTCAAATACAACAGAGAAGAAAGGTCAGAAAAATGGATGGGGAAGAAAACCTTATCAAACCTTGTTTGTATGCTGTTTGTTTGTTTGTTTTTTTCCCTTAACCACGAGTGGGAAATAAGAAGAAACCCTCATATTTTATGAAGGCTACTTTTTGTGGTTGTTTTAAAAAAGACATCAACTAAAACATAAATTTAACCATGGATGATTTCAATTTTCTGCTTTGTATTTTTTCTGTATTTTCCAAAATATCTACAATGAACAAGTGTTACTTTGCAGTCAGAAAAGAAACTATAAAAATCCTCCAAATGAGATCTCTGTCTGCGCTCAGGGAGCTATTTGGCGCTTCGAGAGAGAGGGGACAATATGAATGCTTGCGGTGCCAAGTCTCTTGTTTGCCTCAGTCAGAATGATGTCTAATTCTATTTCCCATGGATTTTCATCAGTCGCTAGTTCATTTAAATCCGCTATTAAATGAATAAATGTGAAATCTTAAAATACACTGAGAGAAAGTATATTGTTCCATATTAAGCAAGCAGTCAGTGTTTCCAATTATATGTTAGCGTATGAGGGAGCCAGTTCTCACTCACCGGAATTCAATCCACTTTGAAAAACTGCTTACTCCCCCACTTTGCTCCCAGATTAGGACATTTGATCTTTGGGAACCTTTACCATTACTGTATCGTGATAACTCTTGGCTAATAGTCTGTGAAGAAATAATTACTAATAACCCACGCCAGCCAAAAGCAGATAGAGCAATGTGAGCAAAAGACTAAGGCTGGTGTTATGTGGCTCAATGGCCACTTGGGGAAAAACAACGAAAGGATTTTTATTGACCTAAGTGGTTTAACAAATGACACTTAGGTGATCTATTGGCATATTAGAACAGCAGCAAAACTGCCTTATTAAGTCATTTTTAAAATAGTCATTGTAGAGCTTTTGCCATAAATCAAGAACAAAAGATTCCAGGAAATAAATTTTTATAAAAAAATTTTAAACATACAGTAGTGTTGAGAAACGGAGTTTAGAGCTGATTATGGTTATTGATTACATTTTCCAGATGTCTTTCCTAAGAATAATCCTTCTATGGGTTCAAACCTGAAGAATCAGGATGAGCTATTTTAGGTAAACTTGAGGGATGGCAGACTTTGGCAGACTATCAGCCCCATGAGGTGAGGGACCGCATCTGTTTTACTTAGCAGTGTATACAAAAGAACGGGCTGTGTGTGACAGTGGGTGTTACTCAGCAGGCACTTAGTAAATGCTAAACAGATGAGTGAGATTTCATAGCATCCTGTGATCTTGAAGGCAGAAAATCACCACCTTTCTGAATTTAAACATACAGGGCAAAACCCATTATTATACAGACTCTTACTGAAATTTTGGTATTTAGGAAAAGGACTGAAACTTTCTTCAGGTAGAAAGATGTTTCACCCAGTATTTGCTGTGTGTTGTTTGGCCTGATTTGGCCTAGAGCATAAATGATGCTGATAGAAATCGAGATCCCATGGGGTTCTACCACAATCCTTAAGCTAATGGGATCTTGCATTGAACTCATATTTATCCCTTCCTTATAAATTCACTTGCTCCAGCCTCTTCTTAGAATCTCAAGCAGAAAGACACATTAGTATCCCAGCCTTTAGCCTTATCCAATTGACTGCTATCTTGTTGCTCTCTAGGAAGTATCTTTCTTTTCTTCTCAGTCTCTTTCTCCTTACCCCAATGAGTCCTGAATGCTTCCGGATTTAGAAAACAGATCCTGGCTCTTGAGTATCTTTATGAATAGACTCCAACCCTGCTCACCTCTGGACTGCTCTTGATATGCATATATGTGAGTCAAGATGCTCAACTCACTACTGCCATCTCGATGCCTACATTAATAGAGAACTGATAGATCCTTTGCTTTACATGAAACATAGAGGAAAAGAAACACATACGGATGAGGGAGACATTGGCTCCTTATGTCATTGAGTCCCTGGATCAAGCCATACCTGAAGGCAGAGTTTGGATGGACTCTTTAATTATATGACTCAATAAATCCTCCATTTACTTTATCCAGTTTGGGTTTTCTGTCACTTGCAACTGAAGTAGCTTTAACATATGAAGGATAAAGGAGATGAGGGCAAGGGGGAAAAAAAGAAACCAAAAGGAAGAAAAGGGATCAGAGGGAAAAAGAAAAAAACAATGAAAGATTTGACAAAGGCATAGGAATAGCCAGTATGGAATAAGAACACAGAGCATGAAACCCAGAGTTCACTGCTTTTTTCCCTGCTCCCCCCCTTTTCAGAAATCAGTACTATTATTTATTTCTACACATAGCTACACAATGAGAACAAGACCCCACAAATACAAGACATATATCTGCTTTGGGTGACTTATATTCAGTTTTCTTGTCATTGTACATTTAAGAATTGTTTGCATAATTAAGTTTCCTAAGGGGAATACAAATGCCACTTTTAATTTAAAGAAATACGAATGGTAAAATCAATTTGTAGAATATTTCAGTTGGATCAATGGATGTAGCCTCCACTAAAACCAGATCATTTCCCTAGTAGTGCTTCTTCATAACCATGTACCAAGGCCAATCAAGATTTTCAGGAAACTTTTACAAACCCATAATTCCCAGACTGGATCAAGCAGCCATTGAGCAAAACCTGAGGCAAAAACTAATATCCCAGCCTTGAACTCGGAACACCTGAGTTTTATTAAACATTTATTAGAGATTTTACATAGGATATGCTGCTCTGTGCCTATTTTCCTCGTCTTCCAAAGGGTTTCATAATGCTTTGTGTGCAGTACCATAAGTAAGGCACAAAAACAGAGGTTATCTGTGCAATAGACACTGACCCGCCACTTATTCACAGAACAGAAAGGATGTGAAAATCACTACCACAACTTTGCAAGAGCATCAACAATAAAGACCCAGACTCCAAATGTCAACAGACCCGAAAATGTTTCTGAATGCAATGATGCTCAATCTACCACACAGTTACCAACTTTATTCAGCCAGTAGTATTTTTCTTCAAAGACTGGATGCAATGATTCTACCCATAAGAAGTCCAAGTGTTACGAAATAATAACTTGCTAAAACCTAAAAAGGAAAGCATGTTTAATCCCACTAATGGCTCCTGCCTCTATTATTTCCCACAGGGAATTTGTTGTCCACCCTTCTTGTAGAATGGCTTCACTGAGAGAGAAAGTTCTCTTATACCCAAGGCACTTCCTTAACCATCTGAATCCATGGTATTTATTTTTCACCTTGAACTCATTGTTTGGTCCTTACAACATGCTGCCTTGTTGTTGGTTCTTTATATACATTTCCTGTCCTTCCTCCAGAATTGCATACTCCTGGAAGAGAGATACCAAGTCTCACAGAGATTCTAAGTCTGGAGGTCAGAACAACACTCCCCAAAGTCAGTAACTCATAATGTTTGTTAGAGTTCCTCATACATTCTTCAAGGCTGGTAATTGATCACTTTTTTTAAAAGATAAAATTGGTTATACACAGACTATATTCAAAAAGCATAAAAAATTCTAAAATAATATCAATGTGAGCATGGACAGTGTTTTTAATTTAAGGGAGATGTTAAATTCATTATGACACCTTAAACACCAGTTTGCAAAAGGCCTCTGCTTTCCCAATTTAGAAAACTCTGTGTCAGAGTAAAGTTCCAGATTCCACTCTCCGCCGCCACAGACAATGAAATGTTTTGGTTTAAAAGCTGTTGCTGGGAGTTGAGCTTATTAGCCACATTCTGATGAGGCTGGGGCTGCAGAAACCAGGCTATATGAGCAGATCGGGCAGAATCTACCAACATTTTCTCTGTAAATGAGGTGTCGTGGGTCTGAGTTTCTGTTTAGCTGTGCCTCTGACTGGATTCTAGCTCCTGAGCAAGTCACTTTTCCCCTCTGAGCCTCAATCACCTCATCTTTTAAATTAAGATAAAATTCCTGGTGGCATACCTACTTCACAGGATGCTGGGAACACAGTAACAAGAGCACTGATGATGTTAATAGTTCAGTGATAATAGCTAACACTCACTGAGGCGTCCCATATGCTAAGTGCTGTGATAAAAGTCCTATACTTGGGCGCCTGGGTGGCTCATTTGGTTGGGCGACTGCCTTCAGCTCAGGTCATGATCCTGGAGTCCCGGGATCGAGTCCCACATCGGGCTCCCTGCTCGGCGGGGAGTCTGCTTCTCCCTCTGACCCTCCTCCCTCTCATGCTCTCTGTCTCTCATTCTCTCTCTCGCAAATAAATAAAATCTTTAAAAAAAAAAGTCCTATACTTTCCTGAACTCTTATGATCTTCACAACAATTCTACGAAGCCAGGCACTATCACTGTTTGCCTTTTACAGATGAAGTAACTAAAGATCAGAGGTGCTAAACAACTTTCCCAAAGCCACATACCTGATTTAAAAAAAAAAAAAAAAAAGTAGAGGCAGGATTTGAACCCTGGCATTCTGGTTCCAAAGCCTTACCTACCCTGTGCTATTATTCTGCCAGGCACAAATCATCTAACGCATGTGATGTGAAGCACTTTAGAACTCTCAATTAATTTTAAAAATGCAAAGTATTACTATTAATACAAATAGATGTTCATTACAGTTATTGAAAGATGAGGTAACCATCAGTTCATTTAATGAAAGCACATATACTTCTCTCAGTAATACCGACAATCCACTGTCAAAAAAAAAAAAAAAATCCAACAAGAATGGCCTTGGCACATCATCACAAAAGAAGTTCCACTGACACCATCTCAACAAAAGAATTCATTCTTCCCTAGAGTTCTAAAGGGAAAAAAGAATTGCCTCATCTGACAAGAGGAACAAATGCTTCCCACAGCTCTGGAGATGCACCGCTTCTGAAAGAGCAGGTTAAGGAGGGCGCCCCCACTCACACTGCAAACCAGGAGTGGGGCCTGCTGAGGGATCCCCACCATGACGCCCATGCCACCTGCAAGTCACACATCACCCCAAACCCGCCCGGCACCAGACTGCAGGCCAAACGAACCTCACAAGCCTTACAGAGAGCCGGCCACCGGTGAGGCATGGCACTGCCGGGCCGGGCTCCCAGGGCCAAGGGCGAGGACAAGCTCACGACACGACGGGCTGTTTCTGAGATTCCCCCCTTCAGCTTGTTTCCTCACCAAGTTACTCTGACACCACACCTGTTTCTGTTCTAGTCTGGAAGCCTCCGCAGCATGGCAGATGGCAGAGTGTTTGCATAACAAATGTTCTCCGGGATCAGTCTATGCAGGTGGCAACGGGACTGTGACAGGTGGGACAGGAGGGCAGCAGGGCCCCTCTCCCAGGGAAGCAGCGCCACCATCCATCCCCGACTTTGCTGGAGCAACTTCCCACCCCGTGGAGGCCGGGGTATGTCTGAACTCTGGACGTCCTCAGCTCTGCTCCTCCTCCTGACCATCGCATCCCGGATCCCCCAAATCAGAGGCCGCAACAGGAAGCTACAAAGTAAATCTAGTGGCAGCATTGAAAATAATAATAAAAAGAGAACAAAATCTCATCATATTTAAAACTTATCTTCAATCTCAATTCCACGTAAACTTCCAATTTTGCGCTCTTAAATTGAACTTGAGATTTAACTCTCTGAAGTCTAAGCTTTTTAAATCTCAAATCTCAACTTCTAATGTTTCCTAACTCTATCTTCAAGTCAAACTTAGTCTTTTGAATAGGGAAGTAAAATTCCACAGCTGACTGAAATGAGTTCATGTGAATTTCGACAGTGGTTTAAGGTCACACCTGGTCCTTAGAGGCGAAGGAAATCCCCACTTTCCGTTATGCAAATTTAATATCAGAATAAGGTTCTATCTTGGCTGGGCTATGGGGGAAATAGTTTCTCAGTCATGCTACTGCCCATTTTTTAAAGAATCCACGATGCACAGGGTTAGTAACATTGTTTCTCAAAGGAGCAAACACCTGTCTCAGGGGCACATGCTTTGCAGACCTGTGTGTCTGGAGGTGATACACACAGCTCCCCGAGCCTCCCAAGGACACCTGGTAGACTTCACTGCTTGCAAGAACTAGCTCTGCACAGTCAGTTCTGTTCGACTCACTTGCTCACATTGCTTGGAAACCCGTGTGCTTCCATTAATAAGAATTCTGGGCCCATTAATAAGAATTCTGGGCCCATTAACAGGATGACACAAGGGGCTGGAAACCAACTGGAATCCACTTTAACTCTTCTCCAGGGGTTTCTCTTGACGTTCTCATCAGCCTTGCCTGACGCAGGGGTGATGGAGATGGAAGACCCGAGAGGATGCTCTCTTTGAGGGTAGGGGCTGCATTTCCTTGTGCTCTGCTGTCATCATCGAAGCTAGAAGAGAGGCTGGGTGAGCACTCAGGTCTCAATACATCACTGGTAAATAAAAATACAGTGTGCCAAGCACTGTGGGGAGAGTTTCCCATTCATAGCTTTTTGTGATACTCACAAAATCCTATGCAAAGGGGAGTAATCTTATTCCAGTTTCACAGACAAGGAAACAAAGGCAGAGAGAGTTATACCACTTGCCTAAAGCCTCACAACTAAGAGTAGATGGAGCCAGACTTTAATCCACGGAGCAAACAATTCCCGTGAGTGAGAGAGACATGTTAACAAGGTTAATCTCTCAAATGGGGAGAACATGGCTTTTTGCAACCTGCCTCAAGATTTATCCCATCCACTTACATTAGTAGTACTACCTGCCCCTGGAATATAGGTGGAAGACAGCAATTCAGGTAAGGCCAGTAGAGCAGTCCATGGACAGGTGTCGGGGGGCCAGGAGACCCCTGAAATGAAATGGAACATTTTGCATGTATACCTGAGTTTTTCCACAGAAAAAGTCCATAGCTTTCAGGCTTTAAAGATTCTGTGATCCTTCCAACCCCCAGAATTTAATGAGTTAGCCACTTTTCATTAAATTATGCTTCTAATTGTCACCCCCCAAAGAGTCAAAGAGATCTAGGTGACTTTTGTATGCCTGCTAGAGGGAAAATAATTAGCGTGAAAGCTTGGTGGGTATTAGACACAAGAACAGTCAGTCTCTGAAAACACCCTTGGTGTGGAAAGAGCCCCCACAGATCATGACTTAACTAAGAATATTAGCTCAGAATTCATTCCCTTGCTAGCATTGTCCACAGTGAGATCAAAGGGCAGCTCTATCAATTTATTGCCCAGTTGGTCTTGAGAGTAGTGACATCAGAGGATCCTGTATCATTGACCAGATTCCGTGGTCTTCAAAATATGAAAAGGAGCGAACAAATCCCCACCATACAGTAGTGCCTGTAACTGTCAACAGTGTTTTTCTGACCATCTAATTTTCTACAATCTTCATCTGCAGCATGAACACCCAGCCCCGAGGCTCTGAACCATCCTCCTGTCCAGCAAACACTGATTGAGAGCCTACTACGTACCAAGGACTGCAGTAAAACACTTGCTCCTAGGCCATCTAGATGCCCCCACGTGATTCTTGGCAACATGTTTAAAATAGAAGAATCCCCAAAGGACACCCAGATATGGGGACAAGCTTGGCAAAGGAGGAAAAACCATGCCATATACACAGTTAAAGGCACTGATGAGTCCTTAGAAGTACAAGAGCACATTCTTCCAATTCCTAGAAGGTTTCTAAGCAGGAGAGGAAGTCCAGGATTAGACCAGACTGCCCAGACTCTAGAGAGAAAAACAAAAGAGGCAAGATTCCAGTTTTCTGCCTGCTGGTTCACAGGGAAAGAAGAGGAAGAGGAGAAGGAAGAGAGGAAAATGAAAAAGGAAACAGCACACTTTTCTAACCGGAGTTATCTAAAAGCGGAATAAAATAGCTGGTCAAGAGTAAGCCAGCCGTCACTGGAAGGGTTTTATGTGGATTTATACAAGGGATAAGGGTAAAGCTGAAACTATAAAACATGAAAGATGAGTTAGTACAAGATGTATTAAAATACAAAGAAATAAGTACATCTCGTCATTGTGTGACCCTTTAAAACTAGTACGTTGGTTATATTGTTTGCAGAGAAGAACATGATGTTCACAAGTGAACACAAATTACACGTTTACCACGGCTATTACTGTAATGACCTTGGGAGTTGACTCATAGTCTTCCTCAACCTGATAAGCCTGCTGAATATAATCAATTAGGTTTGTAATTAACATTACAATTTATCTAACACATCCCCCACCCCACCTTACCCCTACCTCTCGCTAAGGCTCAGGAAACTGTTGGGTGATCAATATGAGCCCTCTGCTGTAGCCATCTCTCCCTCCCTCTCTCCCTCTCTCTCTCAGCATTTCTATTATGGATAATTTATTAAACCTTAAATTTCTTTCCTATTTGTAAGTTTCAGCAAAATTTAGTCAGGTTTCAACACAGAGTGTCAAGGGATAATTAGGACAGTTAGCAGTAATTTATCATTTCTCAGCTGGATTTTCAAGCTTTTGCTGACTGCCTGTAGAAATCCGTTAGCCAGTTCTACCCTGCTCACTATGAAATCTCCTTTATCTTTGTGCAAATTGCTTTTCTATTTTCCTGAGTGAGCTGAAAGATGAGCCCATCCATTCCTGAAAACCTAGCCACCGGTGTGCTTGTCATCAGAGCGGCTGAGGCCAGGGCTTCAGATGAATGACGATAATGGCTAATGGAGGAGATGATGCCCCAGGCAGCTGTGTCCCAACCTGCTATGGGTTAGAAATTTAAACCTGGCAGTCCGACTGCACGTTAGATCTTCAGAAAATATGCAAAGGCATCTATGAACATACCAATGTACATGTTACAGAGCAAATACCGCCTAGCAGTCCACCAGAGATGAAAAGCCTGGAGAAGCTAGGGACAACAGCTCTGCACTACTTCCGTGCAAGAGGAGGATGCTATTAAGCCTCAACTGGAAAAGGGAGGACCTCGTGTTCTTTAGAGAGCCTCATTTACTAGATGGTGAAAAATGAATGCTCTGGGTAATTTCATTCTGAATTGATTTATTTCTAAATGGGGGAAAATTGACACTTGGTGAAGAAAGTAAAAAGCACGTCTCTGGAAAGAGCCAGCTAGTCTCAGGTATAACCCAATTATTTGCACACAGGAAAGATGCACATAGGAGGCAGGGTAGAAGGTCACCCAGGAAAGTGATTCCTTGCAATGAACACTTTCCTTTCCCCCTCCTGACAGACTCTCAGAAAACTAACCCGACCCATATTTCCGGTTTATTTCTGATTGCTAAACCTAATCAAAGTTCACTTTTTAGAAATCCAACAGTTATTCTCAATTAGATTCCACAGCAAATTAAATCATAAATTTCTCTATCCTCGCCTGGTTGTCACATTCCTAAAATACAACTTTTCTCCCTCTGGCATTCTATTTAAATCTCGGAGGTCAGGCTCCAAAGCAAGTTATAGATTTGATAATTTGCTAATGTGGCCATGGTAATTGTTTGAGCCATATTTATGATTTTATTGGCTCTCACAACAAACAATAATAATCCATTGATGTCCCCGACTCTCGGGTTTTCTTACAGTTGACAAGTGGGGCAATGGATTCATTTTTAATGTACTCAACTCCCTCCCTGAGAGAGTCTTGCATATATTAATAAAGGCCAAGAAATGAATGGCATTGGTGTGCATATCTTACCCTGAAGAATTAGCAGCAGGATAAGATTTAATGTTAAAAAGAAGGGGAAGAATAGACTAACAGGGCCCATTTTGTACAGCACGACCATCATTAAAGTTAATGGAATTACGTTGTGGTCATGCACCAAAGGGAGCCTATTGGAAGTTAAGCTCTTCTAGGGCCATTGATTCTCCAACTTTCACTCAAAGATTCCCGTTGGTATGTGATGAGTATTGCAGATATGTAGCGGCACTTCAAGCAAACTGCCAGTTAAGCATATTAAGGAGTAACGATAACTGAATATTTTAGAGCAGATGATCAAGTTGAGGATGCTTTCCACTGGAAGTGGCAGGAAATGCAACTCTGTCAGCTTAAACAAGAGGAGGCTTGAATGGATCACCTAACCAGAAAGTCTAGAGGTGGTGCAGGCTTTGGGACTGGTTAATTCAGCAACTCAATAATGTCACCAGGGGTCCAACTGCTCTCTCTGCCATTCCGGCCTCAGCATCTGCTTCGTTCTAAGGCAGGTTGCCCCAGGAATCATAAGGTAGCTGTCAGCAACTGTCAGGATACTGCTTCCTTATTAATGTCCCTTCCCACAAACAGTGGATACAAATTCTCCATGATGCTGGGAACAACCATCCCCGAAGTGAACGGAATCCTACCTTCTAAACAGCTTAGGTGAAATTTAACTAAGGTCATAACTGTGGCAGAGAGAAATGGCTTAGGCCAGGGATGAGTAAACTACAGCCCGTGGGCCAAATCCAGCCCACAGCCTGGTTTATAAATAAAGTTTTATTGGAATACAGCCACATTTATTTGTGCAGATTCATTTACATGTTTTCTGTGGCTGTTTTCATGCTACAGAGGCAGGTGTAAAATTGTGACATCTGGCCCTGAAAGTCTAAAATGCTTAATATCTGGACATTTATGAAAAAGTGTGCCAATTCCTGAATTAGACCAAGCAGGGTTCACACCTAGAGTTAGAGATGGATTCAAACACGCCCTAACTTCTTGGCTGCTAAATAATGGAGGAATTTAGAAAGCATGCAAAAGAGACAACCACAGTGCTCAAAATAGATTTGAGACAAAATTATTCAAGTTTTAGAAAAGTGGGCTTAGAAACTGAAAAACCAAATTAATTAAGGTGACCCATCATATCTGGCACAGGTGAAATACCCTCTGCCCTTGGAATAAAATGCAAACACCGCATACATTTAAAATGGAGTTGGGCGCCTGGGTGGCTCAGTTGGTTAAGCGACTGCCTTAGGCTCAGGTCATGATCCCGGAGTCCCGGAATCGAGTCCCACATCCGGCTCCGTGCTCGGTGGGGAGTCTGCTTCTCCCTCTAACCCTACCCCCTCTTGCGCTCTCTCTCTCACTCTCTCTCTCTCTCTCAAAGAAATAAATAAAATCTTTAAATAAATAAATAAATAAATAAATAAATAAATAAATAAATAAATAAATAAATAAAATGGAGTTAAAACTCCTTACCAGGGTGTACAAGGCCTGGTATGACTCTTGTTCACCTCTCTCTACCCCAAATTCCTGCTCCCAGGGCTGTCAATCATTTCTTAGAACTTGCCAAGCTCATTGCTGCTGTCTCCTCTGCCCAGAATGCTCTTTCTTGCCCAGCTCTCCTCTGGGATGGATCCTTATCATTCCTCAAGTCTCAGTTTACCTCCCCAGCAGGCCTGGGCTGGCCACCCTATCTAGGGCAGTCACTCCACCATCTTTCCTCCCTCTGTGTTTTTCCTCTCACAGCACCCTGTCACTGCCTTGTTAATACTGCTCAAAGCTCACAATTATTTTCTACGTCCCTTTGGGTGTAGAGGAAGATAGACAATAAGTTGAAAGTTATTCCCTGGATGCTTGTTCTTCCACTGTACCCCAGTGCCTGGCAGTACCCGACACATAGTAGGTGCTCACAAAACACTTCTTGGGAGAGGAATTCAGAGGTACTACAGAACTTCTACAACCCCTCAGTCTGTCTATGACAGCATTTATTTCAGACTGCCCTTAAAGGCAGGGACCAGGTCTCACTCTTCTTGGTCTAGCAGGGCCTGTGACAATACCTGGTACATAGTAGGCACTGGAAGAATAAATTAAAATAATAAAGACTGAGTGCTAGGTGATAAAACACAAGCAGACAGGATGCTCGTTCCCTGTGAGGTAGGGACAGGATACCTTTGATGGTGAGGAAATTCTCATCATCAACCACAGGTCAGAGCGGTTCAAAACCAGAAGAGGCTGCCTCACAGCACACTGGGTTTCCAGATAGAGAGGAAGACGACAGACCAATTTAAAGGCTACAGAGGGGGGTCATCTGCACAACAGGTGATGACACCACATGCCTTCCAAGGTCGTTTACCCTTCTGGGATTCTCCAAATTATCCCAGGCTCTGAGTTTCTTCCTTGAGAGCGACTCTCATCTCTGGTCATCTGATAGCAGAGCTGAGCTTGGAATCATATTTACTCCTTCCACGGCTGAACAATTTTGTCAAAATTATACTGCTAGAACCTGATTACATCTGGGAATTCATACCATTTACAACCGACGGATGAATTGAAACACAAATAAAAGGCCCAGCTGGGTTCTTTTTCAGGGCCCCAGCACACAAAGCATGATAAGAAAATATTTTTTCAGGAAATAAGTCCCGATATGTGGACCCTATGGTGGGATATTTGAATGTGAACATTAGGATAAATGGGTTTCACCACGAAGTAAAAGAATATTTTGTGAGTTCGCTTTGTTCACTCAACGTTGTTTATTCTTCTAAACCACTGTAGGCAAGATCAACAACCTAAACAACTTCATGTTGATTTTTCATGTAACATCAGGAACAAGAAAAGCTTATTTAAGAGAATAAACAACCGGGGGGGGGAGGGGAGGGGAGTTTTCATTACCACAACCCCAAAATATTATCTTTATGTCAAATGAGCCCAGAAGGATTTCAAGCCATCCGTTTTGTACTCTCCCCCTGAGGTTTGGGATTCATCTGACTCAGGAGGCTTCCAGAGATGTCCACCTCTATTTCCCTAATCTTGGCAGATGAATGGCTTTTCCACGGAGGGAATCTGCTATGAGACCGCAGGTGCGGTATCAATGCTCGTGACACGCGAAGTTAAAATTTCAACATTATCCTTTCCTAGCACTAACATGATTCACACTGAGGGAGGGAGCAGAATTTCTCACTGTGTTTGGCCCAAGGGCCATGACGGATCCTCCACCAGCCCTGTATTTTTCACTTAAATGTCATTAGGAAGGTCATTATTCTAATTTTTCCATGTCTGTAGCTCTGCAGGTTGCCATGTCTATTATTCATTAAGCTGGTTTCCATCTGACCCAGGCTCAGTCATCAGATCCTTATGATTCCAGCTGCTTTTGGATCTTAAGAATTATTTTACCAATGGCTTTAGCGTAAAAGGCAAAGAGGAGGCCCTGAAAGGGACTGAGTAACTTAGGGTGGATATGGCAGCAAGAATCTTGCCTAGGTCACTGACCCAGAATCAAAATGTATTTATAGAAATACATAACACAGCAGTTCCTAAATCTGGGCAACAATAGAATCAACTGTGAGCTTTTCAAAAATCTGTTTTATGGGCCCCATTATCAGACATCTGAACATAGGAAGTATGAGAACCAGTTATAGCTAAGGATAATAAAGGAAAAAGAATGAATTATAATAGTCATTTCTTGATGGAAAACCTTCCAATGGGACCTCTGTGAAAAAAAAAAATTATAGAGAAAGCTGTATATTGTTTTTCAAAATACATTTAAAATATCAATGATATTACAAAATATAAATAATGTAATGAACAAAGGGATACACATTACTCAACTTAAAAATAAAATATATCTATGGAGTTGAAGGTCCCTGGGTGCCCCTGACATCCTACAGTGTGCTCCTTCTTCTTACTGTCTCCACATGGGGGGAATCCCAACCCTATTTGTGTCCAAATCTTGAAGCAATATACAGATCTGCATTTTTACACTTAATATAGACAGCCTATAAGGAATCTGCTTTTATATTTTATTTCTGCTGTTAATAACTCCTGAAACAGAAGTTTATAATATTATCTGTATCTGTTTCAGCTGCAGTGTCCAATTTCAACCAAATCACACATTATTTAATGGATGTTCCCTCCCCATTTGATATGTAAGGTGTGTGATGTGGTTTATAACAAATAGTTCATCTACTGAGACTGCCATGACCACATCCCTTCAAAACTGAATCCTTGTCACATGATTAATTGGGCTGAGTTAACTTTACCTTTTCTTTCATGTTTCTTTTTTTTTTTCCTCTTGTTTTTTGTTTGTTTACATAGCATTGACATTTTGGCTAAGCCAATTATTTAGATGCCACAGGTTCAAAACTTTAAACCTACCATGAGCTGGTTATACAGAATTGGAGAATTTTACAATTTCCCAGGCCTGAAACTTACAGAGCAAAAGAGTGAGAAAGAAATTCCTTCTGTGATGACTTACTGAGCACTTAGTATTCCACAGCAAAATGGTAAGAGTGAGTGACTACCCCTGACTGCAGCAACAGAGATAAGAAGGTGACTGAATAATTGCACGTCACGTTGATATAGCATTTTGGGGTCTACAGAGCACTTTGCTTTTCATAGGATATTTGACTTGACAGTGATTAAATAAAATCCCCCAACTGAACATCAGGTGTAAAAGACACCCTACTGAAATCTATAAAACATTGGCATTGAGAATCTATCTTCAACATTTGCCGTATTTCTGTGTTATGCATCTCAAAATAAATTTAACAGACAAATGCCCACTTTGCTTATGCCAGGTCGTCCAATTACACTAAAGAAATTTGTTTGGTAGCACTAATGAAAAATTAAACATCTAAAACATATCATTCTGCTACAAACGGACATACAGCAATAAAGCAGCATTTAGTTTAGTTAACCTTCACCTGTATAACAAAGTTAAACAGAGAGAACCCTCTGGGTATTTTTAGGGAGAAGCCAGTATTATCCTAAGCAAAGCGAAATAATACAAATTAATCTGTGTTGAGGGTGACAAATATTTACAAAATCTCTCCTTGTACACCTTTCCCTGTGCTTACTGGAGGCAAGGTGTTTTTTAGGAATAGCTGGCCACATGATATAATGGAGACTGCTCTCAGACAGGGCTGGGTTTGAATCTCTGTCTACTATCAGTCAGGTGGTGTGGTTTGATACGTTACTCTACCTCCATAAACCATGGTTTCCTCAAGTGTAAAACACCAATGCCCACTATTAAGGGTTATGAGGATTAAGTGAAAATTATAAAACTAAAGCAAACACTTATTCAGATGTACTGTACGTCAAGTGCTGTTTTAAAGGCACTTGGTCTTCACAGCACCCCTAGGAGGTAGGGGATCACTGAGGCCCTCATTATAACAATCTATAAATGAATGGTGGGGCTAGGAAAGGTTGACTTTTGCTGGGTCATACGACTGGTAGGTGACAGCTCTGGTATTGAAACCAGGCCATCTGGCTCCAGAGCCCTCCCTCTCTGTCAGTACACTGGAATCCTGATGACATTTTCCCTCCATCCTCACTCCATTTCCAGCATCCCCCATCCCATCTACTGAAGCTGCCTGTGACATTGAAAGAACAGAGAAAAAAAAAAAATAGTAACCAGAAAACACCAGGGGGCTTGGGTAATTTTTCTTTCAGGGCTTTGCATGACATCATGCAAATCAAAATTAATGATTTAGAAATGGAAAAACACAATGATTTGATACCTTCTTAGAAGAAGACTGGAGGTCTAATGGGAGAGAGAAAGTTTCCCACAGGAGACAGGCAGGCTCATGGTTCCTTTCTCCCGCCTGGGGAGCCAGGCTCCAGAGGTTTGGCCCCCAGATCACCAGAAGCGGGGGGAGTCAGCACACATACGTGCCAGGAGGGAGGGGTAGGTTTGGAGGTGTCCACTCCCACATGTACGCCCAAACCCATCCCTTGAGCACCAAAATTGGTTTTGGGTTACCAAATTCAGGCAAAACTGGATTCATTGTGAGAGAAGAGATGTAAATTCTCAGGCAATTCCACAAGATAACAGCTACTGTGTCCTTAAAATACGAATTCTTCCTGCAGTAGGTGCAGGCATGAGATATAAACAGGCAAGGCACTTTTCGTCATGGCTTTAATCAAGGATAAAACTTCTCTGGCAAACTACAGCTCTTGTGAAATTTCTTTACAGATGAAAATAATAAATAACAGTTGAGTAAAATCATTTTCATTCTCAAGATGTCAATTTCTCCATTCCGTGCACACCAAATTTTAGGAATTCATTTGGGTTGAAAGCAAGGAGTTATGTGGAGGTTCCTCTGTATCTTCTCATCGGTTTGATGCTATGCACTGGACTAAGGTGTGCATGGGAATCACTTACAGTGTCTGTTAAAATGCAGAGTCCTGGGTCCCACACCAGACCTACTGAATCAGCATAAGGGGGCAGGCAGGTTTCTGCTTTGTGAAAACCTACTTCAAGTAACTGAAGTACATGTTTGGCTTGGAACCATGAGTGACCTATTACTGTAGGGGTACAGCAGAGGCTAAAAATATATCAGGGTAGAGATTTCCCCCCCCCCACACCTAATAAGGTAGGTTTCTGAATGTTCAAATGGTCACTTTTAGAATAAATTCAAAGTCGATATTCAAAGCACAAGTCATATGATCAGAAGAAAGTTTTCTCAAGAATTTAAGCAAAATGGCAAAAGTTAACAGTGACAGAATTCAGTGTGTTATTGTGAACTCATCAGGGCCACAAACAATCTCAATGCCAAGTACATTCTCCTTAAGTCCAGTCTTTGCCTATTTTCCAGATGAGAAAACTGAGGGTAAGGTTAATATTAAGAGACATGCACAAGGTCCCAGGGACAGTATGTGGTGGGCTGGGCTATTTATTCATGTTGGTTTCTCCTCGCCATCACTCAGTACAATAGGCAGGATTCCCTCCATTTGAAAATGAAGGCACAGATGTTCAGAGAGGTTAAGAGTCTTGCCCAAAGTCCACAGTAAAATAGTAGAGCTAATATTCCTATGGAACCTCTGACTGACACCAAAGTGTATTAACTACTGGACTTCACGAAGAGCTAAAATGTCCTCTATGTTCATGAATTGAAAAGATTACCAAATCTCCACTAGAAAATCTGCTCTAGGACCATAGAGACCCCTCAGTAAATGGAATAGTTGCTTTTGTTTTGGTTTTAATTTTAATTTTTTGTTTTTTATAATTTTTTAAAGATTTTATTTATTTATTTGACAGAGAGAGAGAGAGCACAAGCAGGGGGAGCAGCAGAGGGAAAGGGAGAAACAGGCTCCCCGAGGCAGGGCTCGATCCCAGGACCCTGGGAACATGACCTGAGCTGAAGGCAGATGCTTAACTGACTAAGCTACCCAGGTACCCCTGGTTTTAATTTTTAAATCACACTTTTTAAAAGAATTCCTTTTCTTGTTTTTCCTAAGCAATCTGAAAAGTAACTGCTAATATATCAATAGTAATGAAGACACTTACTTCCCACTGCCTTAATATTAGAAAATTAAATATCTAAGTAGGGGATTCAAGTCCACAAACACAGAAAAGGGTAAGCAAGCATATTCTATAAATAGTTCTTATGAGATTCTAGATTACCTGCCTGCCATAAATTTCTCTCTTTAATATACCTAAAACACCCTCCCACCCAAAGATGCACATAGTAATTATTCTAAAAGATATCTCACCTTAAACTTACTAAGGAGAATCCCTTTTAAAGGGCGGAACAGCGCCTTTAATGATTTGGCTAGTTCAAATCACATTTTGGAATATGATATGGGAACCTGATTAGTGGAAATTCTGGTCTTTGTCAGTGATGCCTGAAATACAGGGGATTCTTGAGAGAAATCCCAAGAAACCCACATCCCAACTACACACTGACATGCAAGTACCTATCATCGGCTGCTTCATGTTAACTCAAGTTAGAAACTGATGAGCAGAGGTTTGCTCTATCAAAGTCCCGTTATCTTCCCCATACCAACCAAAAGGGCCATAGTAGACAATGACAAAAAGCAGGTGCTCAAAAGCTAGCATTTTTGAGGAGCTAAGGAAATATAGGTACAGAAACAAAAACAGTTACACAAACAAATAAAAAACCAGTAAAGAATGCCTTGAAAGAAATCAAATAAGACAACGGGATAGGGAGTAAAGGCTTTGGCAGAGCCACTTCAGATGGGGAATGGGAGTCAGAAAAGGCTAATAAAACAGCGACATATGGCTGTACGTGTATATACAGTGATATGCAGATGTATATTGTGATACATGCCTAAAACCAGAAAAAAAAAGATTGTTTTTCAAGCCTGCAGGATGTCCAAATTGTTGCAATGATCACCGGGTAGAGAGCAGGGCTTTATTACTTTTGAATTCAAAAGGAGACTGAATAATGAACTGAAAAATAAGAACCCATTTCCTTTCCTGCTACAAATTACTTACTAAGTACATGAGGCCACCCTTGTTCTTTGCAAAACAGTATCGAAAGCCCCTGAAACAAACAAACAAAAAACCCTAAAGGGGCACCAGGTTCGAGAGTCTCACACAGGAATACACCTTCACTCACAATAACAACAGTGGCTTCAGGGGAAGAGATCATTACTGGGCTTACTGTTCTTACCACCCGGTATGAGACATAAATGGTTCCAAAGCCAGACATCAAGCAGAATACCAAGAGTCAGACAGAGAGGCAGAGATGAAGCTCACGGTCACTGTGCGCTCCATGGCAGGCTGTCAAATGCTACCCTGAAGGGTGCAAGTCAGTGAATTTCAGAATATGAAGTGCTCCGTCTTGAACTGCAGGATTCAGAACCAGACAACCGAATACTGAAGGTGCTGCTCGGCAACCTGAGGGGGGGTGGTGGCTGGCTCCTGGAAGGCTGGCTTCCACGCGTCAGGGGGGTGCGGCCCTCACCAGCTACTGTTTTATCACCATAAAATAACGAGGGTGATCAATAGCCAGGCTCTGAACAGACTCATGGTGTGCTGGTTCACGATGAAGACTCCCAAGCCCCAAACACTTAAATACCTAAGTAGGGTATTCAAGATTTAGAATGAGAACTGAGAGTGTCAACTTTTTTTTTTTTAACTAACACCAAAATTAATGTTTGTGCAGGTAATACAAGGAATGCACTTGGAAAAACATAGATTAGACAATTTCACATACGTGGACTTGGTCTAAAAGGACAGTTTCCTAAACTTTGTCATACACCAGCTGAGGTTTTCATCTGCACATGTGTGGTTGTTTTCTTTTCACCACTTTATATTCCACAAAGGATGTAAGAGGCCCCCCTCATGCATATTGGGGTAATTCTGTGATTGGGCTGGGAACAGGTAAGAGATGTCCAAAGCAATACAATCTACTGATTCAAAAATACAGAATTGTTAAAAAAAATTAACTTATGTTAAATAACAACGGTGGTGAGGATAATAATCACGTTCAACACTTCGTGTATGAGTCCTATAGGCCAAGGATTACTCCACTGAAGCTAACAAAACCATTAACTTTTTTGGCTAGATAACTAGGACACCAAAAAGGTAGTCACAATTAGAATCAGAGAGTCTACAGCCTTGCGGCCCAGCCCTGCTAGACTTGGTGTTCGCTGGATTTTTTTTTTTTTAACTGTGTTTTATTACTTTCTTCAACTGAGATAGAATTCAAATATAAAATCATCCACGTTAAAATGTACGATTCAGTAGGTTTTAGAATACTCATAACATTGCAAGAACATCACCACTAATTCCACAACATTTTCATCAACTTAAAAAGAAACCTGACCCCTGAGCTGTCACTCCCTATGCCCTCCTTCCTCCAGTCCCTGGCAACCATGCATCTACTTTTTGTCTCTATTCAGTGCCTGCTTATACAGGACATAATTTTAATACCCCCTTCAGAATTCCAAAATGAAATTTTGAGATATTACATATATATTCATATACATTTAATGATATGTTTAATATGTACATCTTATCAACCTGTGCATTCCATTTGATAGGGTTTGTGCATTCTCCCACGTTATTAGCTATGCATCTACAGCTGTACTTGCAACAGCTGAAGGAATTCGGTCAGATAGTGCACACAGCATCTAACTAAATCTGGTGTTGTTGGAATTTACATTTGCATACTGAGTTTTTTTTTTTTTAAGATTTTATTTATTTTTGAGAG
The DNA here is from genome assembly GCF_002201575.2 of Neomonachus schauinslandi. NCBI lineage: Eukaryota > Metazoa > Chordata > Mammalia > Carnivora > Phocidae > Neomonachus > Neomonachus schauinslandi. The sequence goes on along the minus strand of NC_058403.1, from coordinate 187,211,859 downwards.
AGAAAGAGAGAGAGCATGAGTAGCAGGAAAGGAGAGAGAGAAGCAGGCTCCTCCCTGAGCAGGGAGCCCGATGTAGGACTCCATCCCAGGACCCTGGGATCATGACCCGAGCTGAAGGCAGATGCTTAACTGACTGAGCCCTGCATACTGAGTTTTTTAAAAAAACTAGCAACCAGACTTAAACATTGTGTTTTGTATTTCAAGAAATGATTTGAAAAAGAAGCTATTCATATTATACTCTTTTTAGTGGCTGCATGTTTAGAAGCCTGGCATGGGGGTGGACAGTGGGGTGGAGGGAAGCTGTGAGTCCCCTCTGTCCCTATGACATCATATGTCTGGAGCAATCAGGAGGCTAGCTCTTTTTTATCATAAAGAACTTGATGGCAGTCCCTATAGGACATTTGTTCCTCACAAGTACTTCCCAGAGATTCTATTAAAAGTCCCACAGAAACTCTGTTAAACGTTAAAGCCATATGCAAACTAATATCAAAAAAGGACTATGTGTTTTGGGGGCACTGTTTGGAACCAAGCATTACCTTAGCTGCTCACAGCCAGTCTTGAAGCCATAAAACCTTATTTTGCAAAGTATCACACATTAGCACCCTGGTTTGACTTCCTTCTGATTTCTAGCACCGAAAAAAAAAAAAAGCCTTTTCTATGATTTAGGTATAGGACCTAACTGCAGAGGAATTTGCATTTGTATGAAGGGGGCTGAAATCCAGCTTCAGAATCAGCCAGGATTTTATTCTTTTATTTTATTTTACTAGGGAAGCAGAGAGTATCCTAACAAATCCTCCTTTCCTCTTTTAGCACACTTAAAAACCCATCTTTGAGCTCCACTGACTCCATTAGGTTAGAACTTTGGTATGAAGTACAAAGGGAGGAAAAGTATAGGTATGTGGGTGGAGAGAGAGAGAAGAGAGAGAAGCAGAGCATGCGGTGAAGGGAGAACTGTGGGCAAGCACGTGGGCAAACACCTCATGTAGCCCGGTGCTCAAGAATGATGCAGCAGAAAGAGGGTGTGTGAAGAACACGGACACCCCAGCTTTACATGGGACCTGCCAATCCACACAGGGCTCACATGCTGTTCCCTAGATGAGACCTCACCCAGAACTCCTTTGACTTCAGTCTCTGTCTTTGGACTTTTTGATTTAGCTTCTGTTTTAGCATTTACACAATAATAACTTTACTACAAAAGGTAAATGTCTTGTAAACTAATGGGAAGCATATTGCTTGGCATAGTTTATAATGCCAGGATTTATGGCTCTAACACTGAGGGTCTCTCTGACCTCGAAGATAACATAATGAACCAGCAATGTGCTGCAAATGGCTCAGTGTGATTTTTATTAGTTCTCATAACTGCCCCTTATTAATTTGTATACACATAATAAGCACTCACCTTCACAGTCTGTCCAGCTTCAGGGCCATCCTGGAAGGAGGGGAAAAAAAATAGATAAATAACAGAGGTGATACCAGATAGATGATATTTCCTACTTATTCAGAAATATCTCCCATTAATAATTTAGATCCAATTTCATTGTCTGTTAATTTATAGTATTCTCATGGGGACCATTCACTTCAAATGTGTGGGACCAGACAGTTCTCCATTTCTGCCTGAGAGTAAGTGAAAAGTTATGTATAAAAATGATATAAATTATCCAGTGAACCAACCCTCTTGCTACTTTCCATGCTCTTTGCTCTTCGCTATGGTTTTAATTGCATTAAAGGAAGGTTGGAAATGTTTGAGGAGGTAAATTATCACACCTTTTGGTTATCTTTAAATCAGATGTAGTTTAATTAATGTCTGATTACTACAAGTCTCTACTCAAAAAAAAAAAAAAAAAAAAAAAAACCCAAACACCTACTGTAAACATAATCCATTAAGCAAGAATATGGGCTGTCTTATATAGGAAGATCACCCAAGAGTGGGCCCTCTCTGGCTGTCCAGACCTTGGTGGGGGTGGGGGAGCGTGGAAGTAGGAGCATTCATTTTTGCTGGGCCTTTTTCAGCTTTTTAAAACCCAACAATACTATTGGTTTAGTTGAAAATGGGCCAACTCGTCCAGTCATCAGTCACAATACAAAGCAAAAACAAGTGTTTAGCTGGTTTGAGATACCAGAACAAGCAATGTCTACAATCAAAAATTGTAAAACTGAATCAAACCTTGCAACTTTTAGCAAGCCTTTCTACCTCTGTGACCCAGACTAATGGGTAAGAAGGTTTGGCCTGCTGTGGCCAAGATTAAGTAGAACTGTGTATCAGTGGTTTTCAAACTTGAAGTCACAGCCCATTAGTGGGTCATGAAGTCAGCTTAATGGGTTGTGATCAGCATTAAAAACAAACCAGATAATACAACAAAAACGATTAGAGTGCACTGAAAGGGTAAATGCTGTTTTGTAAAACTCTGGTTTCCTTTATCTACATATGTATCCATGGGGAGGGAGGGTCACAATGATTGTGGAATAAATATCCTAGTATGGTTTAAAGCTTTAAAGGGTTTGAAAACACGGCATTTATGAAAGTACTCCCAAGTGCTACGCACAAGTCAGTTCCTTTGTTTATGGGATTCACTTTCTAGTAAATCATGTTAGATAACTAGCCCTGGCTATTTACAGCGAATGTGAATTTTCTTCTAGCATTTCATTTAACACTGACAGATGTCTTCAGTCACTTGCCTTCATTTGGTCTCTCCGGAAACATGATTTATAGCATAAGCTTGATAAACCCACCCTGAGATTAATTACCTGCATGAAGGTGACTCAAATGGTTTGACATGACACACACACACACACACACACAGTATTTTAAAGGGAAGTTTACTCTCAACACAGACATGGCAGCAAAAAAATTTTTAAGAAGCATTTAAGAGCAGTTTTAGTCTGAGCCTTTCATAACCTAAAAATAGTGGCCTTCTTTACCTGTTCTCTTCTAAGGTCTATGGTGGGGACATGAGGAGGGTAGAAGGAGGATGGTAAATATTCTGCACAACTAAAGCACTGAGGGCAAGATATCACATGATGGAAGAAGTCAATTCTTTCCAAAGGGTCCCTGCAGAGTCATGTGATTTCGAGGCCACTAAGGACTTTAATTAGGTATTGATACTCCCCAACTCTTCCCAAGGGGGATCTGAAGGGGCACAGGATATGTTATATTGATTTACTCAATTCCCACAGCTGATGACTCACCACAGACCTCCTCCTCCTACACTTGGCTCTACCTCTGCCTAAAGATCTCCAGTGATCGGGGCGGGGGCGAGGGTGGAGGGGCTGGTGTCTCATTTTCTTCCTGGGAAGCAGGCCGCACAGAATATTCCATCAATCCAGCTTCATACCAATCCACAATCAATCACTGGTGCTTGAATTAAAGAGAAAAGGAACCCTCTGAGGGCAAGGCCCCATGTAACTTGCATGTCTCTACTATCCTGAGGTAGAGCAAGGCTAGGCCCATGAAGAGCTCAAGACATATTTACCATGCAATAAAAATGACTTGTCCAGCCCCAGTCCCAGGAAAAGATCTGGAATGTCTTAATGCCCACGAAATCACATGTCTATTTTTCCCACCTACTTTGTAAACAACGCTGCAGACAGTGTCTCAGCTGACATTCCACAGTCCACCTTGGGGCCAAGGATAGATAGTAGGGCGGTCCTGGATTAGTGACACCTTTTTCTGCTACTATGAAAGACATGAACAACCACAGCTGCCTTACCAGTGAGATGGCAGCTTAAAAGAGAGAGAGAGCCCAACGTTAGGGTGTGAAAAGGAAGAAAAATAACTTCTGAGCTATCTGTACACTCACCTGCATGGAAAATGTGAGAGAAGTTCCTTGGAAATGCTTCTCCACCACCAGCCCAACTCTCTGGGTCGCCTGAAACAAATCCGCCACTTCATCGGGACGCAGGTCTCGGAAGCGCTCCACTGGCCGAAGGGGACACACGAGGACATCTGTGGTGAGTTCTGTTAAGGCACACTTTTGCTTCTTTGGGAAGTATTTTTACCAAGAAGTTTATACCCACAGTACTGAATCCCCTTGGCCCAAGGCCTGAACTCTCAAAGACCAAGGAATAAAAGAACAAATATTTACCAACCACCAAACTCCAGGAAGTTCAAAAAGAGCTTATAAACATGGTTAATTATACTTTGAAGGGAAAGGGATGGCACACTGAAGAAATTCTTTTAAGGGAAAGGGGCATTAATGTTCAGACTCAAGTGCTGGCTGAAATAATTATGCCAAGAGGCAAAATCTATTCTGGACCATTATCTCCTGACCCCAATTCGAAAGCTCTGTCTTCTCAAGCAGCTAAAGGCACTGGGTTGGAAAAGCAAGCAGAATACCCATGATTAAAATTTTAATTTCAATATCTCTTTACAGAAAAATGTAATGAAAATACTATAGGAGTTATTTTATTTATGTTTAAAAGGAGTGTCGACATTCTGAAAATATACAGTGTCCTTTATTTCTGATAAGAGATGTACCATGGGGTTAAGCAATTTATGACAAGTGTTCCTCAAATTGATTATTAAGAATTCAGGAAGCCAGCTGAAGGTAAATCATTAACTTAAGAAAAAAGGGTTTTTTGTTTTTTTAGTTAGGCAAACAAAACCGTCTTAAGGCAAGTCAACATATTTATGATATTGGCCCGAACAAACAAAATCTAGAGGAAAAAAAAATAAGTTTGATCACATGTTGGTGGCAAATTAATATTCAATGTTACACCATCAATAACATTTCAGTTGTCTGTGTATTTGAACTCCTCATATACGTGTGGCTACATGCATACAATCGGGCAAATATGCATATATATGTATAGTATACACACACACACAGATAGATATATTATTTTTTGTTTAGATTTCAGGTACCGGCAGGAGAAAAAAAAGTGCTCTAATGTTCTTTTCTGTTTCCTTCCTTTTTCCCGTTTCTTGTTGTTTTATAAGATCATGCTTTGCCTAAAGCTAAGGAGCTAAGAGGCATAATAAAACCCCAATTCTATGATTGCTAGTCTCACCAGAATATCAAGCACTGTAGACCATCATACTGGTAGGACGCAGAGCCCAAAGGGAAATGCACTGAGCTCAGCTGGGCGGGCCTGACTTCCATAAGAGAAGAAGGAGGGGGGAGAAAGGAAAAACTGATTAATTTTGCTCATAATCAGGAAATTCATGTCAACGGTAAACTAGGAAAAGGAGCATTTGTTTAATCTGAGTTCATTTTTCAAGAGGGGAGAAGGGAAGCCTTCACCCACAGGGCATCAGATACTTAAAAAGATAATTATCCTTCTTTGGCAGGGCTGCTTTATTATCATGGGTCAATGAACCATTTAGAAATGAAGAATTTCCTTTCATTTCCTTTTAGCAGATTGCCAGCTTCCACTCCCACTGAGTTGCCTCTTCTTTGTTAAAAGAGACCTTTTCCCATCATCCTCCTCCCAGCACCTCCTTCTCCTTCCTCCTCCCTCCACCCTCCCTTAGATCCTGACTTCACCAAACCACAGCAAGATGACAACTTTGCAAGCTTCCAGCAATACCCATTAATTGTCATGGTGAGCTATGTCTAAGCACAGCGACCAGGTGGGGAAGGAAGGACATTTTATTTAAACAACGGCTTACTGTCAAAATGGTTAGAACGAATCTGAAATTCTTTGTTTCTGATAACTTTAGTAATATCAGTGACATCTGAAACTTTTTTTTTTGTCCCAATGCCATAAAAAATATTTTATTATCTGTTCATTCTCCTTGTCTGATGCTAAGGATTGGCTTGACCCAATGTTTAAGGAATCAAAACATTTATGGAAGTGAATCAAAATGGCCGAATCTGTCAGGTATTTCATCCTGTGTACACTGAACCACAGGGTCGTATATCACATACATTTATTATTAATTGAACGTTAATAATACTAATAACAACATGTCACAAAACAGTTGGACAGGCTAAACACATTCTCATTTAGGTGAATATTTTTCACCCGCCCATTTAGGCCACGTTGCCCCAACATGTATATTTCCTGAAATCTAACCCTTTATTAAGAAAACATCTTATCTGCTTGCAACAAACAATGTTTCCATGTGAATGATAAGATGAAATAGGGTTAACTTTTAAAGGTGCTTACTTGGGCAGGTGTTCATGTAGGTAATCATTGTCTTTGTTCTGTTGGGACCCAATGGATGGACAAACAGGCATCTTGACCTGGCAGTGGACACACAGGTAGGCTTCACAGGACTCCATAGTGAGGTAGATGGGTCTGGATTTACACAGGGTGGGGCTCTGGAGCTCCTGGCTACTGTGTGAGTCATCAACCTGACCAACCCCCGACTCACTAGTCTCCCCAGGCCATTCTAGGTACAAAATGGCATCAGGAAGTCAGGACCAACCACCATCCCTCAGTTCCTCTGAAACCAGAGCAGAAAAGAGCCTATGTCCTAAGCCCAACACAGGCTATGTCCCCACTGCTGCCTACCTACTTCCTGAAGCTCCTCTTCCCCCACCTCTCCGCTATGCACTATACATCTGCCACATTTGCCTTCCTTCTGTTCGTCTAACACATTAAACTCCTTCCCAGACTGGGGGGGCCTTTGTCCCAGCTGTTTGTTCTGCCTACAATTCAATTCCCCATAATCTTCGCATGGCTGCTTCTTTCTTATCATTCCAATTCTAATTCCAATGCTACTCTCTCCAAGGAGCATTCCAGGACCACCAGTTTAAATTGCTACCCAGTTACTCTCTCTTCTATCACCTGACTTCCATCCTGCCAGAGGCCCTGCCACCACCTGGCAGCTTTCTGGGTTGGCTACTACTTACCTGAATGAGAACATCAGCTCCACGAGAGTGAAGACTGGTTCACCCCTGCCCAGAACACCAGACTTAATAAGCATTGCCGCAATGAGCGAATACATTACGAACCAGACCTTCTTGCCAGCTATCTCTGAGTACTAAGACCCTGACAAAATGGAGACAACATCCATTTATTTTCAGCCATCTACACAAGATTGGGAGGGTCGGCAAGATTTTTTTTTTAATTCCAAGAGATCTCTTCCTAATATTTAGCATAATCAGAACCAATGTTGGATGTGAGCTGGAAAAACGTAAACTTGTTTTAATGCAAATTAATTTTCATACGAGCACAAAGGAAACAATGATGAGGGTAAAATCCTTGTGAAAAACCCCTTTTATGTAATTATAAAAAAAACGACAGAAAGAAGTATCTAGATTATTCAGAGTCTCAGATAAACTATACCTATAAAAACACTGCTTTATACTTTGACTAGGAATTGTAATTCATTTGTTCACTCAGTGAACAGTGAGCACCAGGTAAGTGTGGATGCTGTGCCAGGCTCTGGAAATAGCAAAGGAGAACAGGAAGTTGCTCCTGTTCTTCCAGTCCAGGAGACGGGCACCAAAGTAAGTGACTGCAGTACTCTGGGACGTACAGAGGGAGGATTAGAGGATACAGAGGCAGAGGGAAGGACCCAATGCAGCCAAACCTGGGACACCTTAGTAAGGCAAGGGCTCCAGGGCAACTACAGGTGACCTCGAGTTTGATCGAGTACCCCATGGCTCCCGAAATATAAGCAGGTTCACAAAGGATTTAATGCAGGTCAGCAAACATTTTCTGCAACAGGCCAGATGGTCAAATTCAAAGTTTGGTGGGCTGTATGCCTAAGCAGCTATAGACAAGACAAACAATAGTAGGCGTGGCTATATTCCAGTAAACCTTTATTTACATAAAGAAGGGGCAAGCCAGATTTGGCCATGGACCTAATAATGTCAATGGTTGGTTTAGAGGAATCACATTAGTAAGAGGTAACTAAAGGAAGTTAGAACTATTTGGGGGCTTCATTCTTTTCCTGAGTTGAGGACCACACTGTTATTTAAATAGCATATTGGACAAACATCATTATGGTATCTTAAAAATTGTCACTTTCTATGGAAAACACCTGAGCATGACAGAGAAATTTCATGAACTTGTGTAGCACTTTTGATGCTTTTAAAGACTAATCACAGTCAGAAAATGTGTTACGGTGATAATACCACATAGATAAATCATGAGTGTTCCTCCCAATCCAACTAAAGGAGTTTCTGCCATCTTTAATTGTAAGAACAAAGCATATGATCTACAAACACATGAGAGCACCAGAACAGTATGTTATTCACAAATCCAACTGAAAATAAAAGCGTTTTCTCAACATAAGTACATAAGCCTTGGAAGAAAACACCATATTGCTTAAAGATGGTGGGTATCATGCACTACATGATTCTCATAGACAACTCAGGGAAAGCAAATTAATTTTGAAGAATAGCAGACAGCTCTTGTAATTCTACTGCAACTGTTTATATGTCAGTAGTTTTAAGGTAATGTCACAGATGCAGCATAATTTAATTTAGAGATTCTTAGGCATTGTTAATGGGCAAATCCCACATTATACATCGGCTGCTACAACACACTTTCTTTTGAGTCCTCTTTGCTTGGGATTAATACCCCTGAAGAGACTTTTTAGGCAACATGCATGATAACCCTCAAAGAAGTTAATCTACATAATTGAGTTTAATCTATATTTATCCAGGACTCATCATGGGTGAGAACCTGTGAAAGAGAGTATCATATGGGATCTGGTCTCTCTCTCTAATCTAAAGTAGAGAAGTCCATTTAGTAGTAACATTTTTTAAAAAAAAAAGAGAAGGGAATAGTTACAGTTTAGCTCCTGTGGTCCACAAAGAGACTCCTCATAGAGGAGGAAAATCAAAGAACACTTCCTAGTGCGGATGAGATTTCAAGTGAATTTTACAAATGGGGGAGTAATTCAGCCAGTGGGTCAGCTGACAACCCACTCATCCATCCATCCCCCCACTAGAGCCTCCTCTCAATCCAGGGCTTGCGCTAGCATTTAGGGCGCCAAGATGAATCCAGCAGAGTAATTGACCTTGAAGGGCTCAACTCTGATGTCCCAAACTGTCATGCAGTATAAACAGATCATCACAACAAAGATGAAGACTATTGATAGAAATCAGTACAGAATGTTGTGGGAGCACAGAGGAGGCAGAATCTAACTCTGCCTAGGGGTGTGAGATAAACTTTTCAGTATGGTTTTGCATTTCAATTTTCTAAAATCAGAAACTATTTTTCCAAATTTGGACCAAGATCTGTCCTTGAAAATGGCCTAGCAACTTATGGTTAGCTTTCAAGAAAGTTTTCAGACATTCCTTCTTTGGCCATAATCACTGTTTCATTTACATATGTACTCTCATTTACTTAATCTTTCAAACAAACCCATAAAGTACTATTATAATTCCTATTTTGCAGATGAGGAAATTATAGCTTATAGAAAATGAGAAACTTGTGCAAGACAGCACACTCAACATGAGACTAAAACTAGAATTCTACCCAAGCCTGTGTGATTCCAAGATCCACACCACAATGCTGTGATGTTGCACTTTTTGTACAATTATGACTCAGTCTCTGCCTACCCTCTTATTAAAAGTGTGCCCTGAATTCCCAGTCTGTTGTGGAAGAGAGCCATGGGTTTTATGAAACACAAAGATATTGTACAAAACTGCTAAAGGCTGAGAGACACCTAGCCTTGAACGAAGAAAGCAGTGGAAACACACAACCCCATCATGGGAGGAAGCCTCAGTGCTGGGCAAGAGAAGTAGTAAGTATGTCCTCATCCTAACAGAGAACTGTGAGTAAGGACATCAAGAATAAGAGAACCTTCTTGCACCAAGAGGTTCAGCAGGAGGAAGTATGGAGGGATGTGGAGCCTGCATTTTGGCTCTTTTCCCTCCCTCCCTTTCTCCCTCTCCTTTTCCCTCCGTCCTGTCCTTCCTTCCTTCATTAATTCATTTTAACTGAAGTACAGTTGATGCATATTACATCAGTTTCAGGTGTACGACATAGTGATTCCCCAAGTTTATAGTAACGATACGTTCACCACAAATATAGCTACTACCTAGCCCTTTTCCATTTTTGAGGTTGGCTTGCTTCAAGGTACCTGTGGCTCCCCTGGGCTGGTAGACTCTGAAGGAAGCTTAGCTACAACTGTCAAAATCGATGGGTTAGGCTGACAGACATATGGAAAAATCCCGTGGCCTGTTGGACAGTGACTGGGAGTCGCTGACTCTCTCACACCATTATTTTTATGACCAAGGATCACCAGAAACCTGGTAATGCCTTTCCTTTCCCTTTTCCTCCTCACTCACTACCAGCTCAGAAGTGCCTGTCTCTGTCCTTTGGATGTAAACACTTGGGGTGTTTTTGCCACACTGAAGTGATGATGACACTGTGCTGAACTCTGGGTGGCACAGAGCTAAGCCAGAACACATACAATGGACAAAAGAAACCAAATGGAATCTTGTACTAGTCAAGCATCTGAAGTCAGTGTGGTAGAGGATTTACAAATATTACCACAAAAGTGCCTCCCATCCCACCTGCCCCTTTGCAAAGTGACTTTGCTTCTCTTCCCATCAAAAATGGAAGTCTGTTTCCTCTCCCCCTGAATTTGGGCTGGCCTTGGGACTCGCTTTGATCAGTGAAATGTGGTAGAAGCTTCACTGTGTGACTTCCCAGGGTCAGCCCCGAACAGACTTGACAACTTCTGTTTTTTTGTCCTATTGGAACACTGAGACCAAAATGCTGGGAAAAGCCCAGGTGGCCTACTGGGGAATGAGAACCACATGGAGGACAACTAAGGTACCACAGCGGACAGCCAGCACCAACTATTAGAACCTTCCAGTCATAGGAGACTTACTGACTGACTTCCAACTTCTCTGTCAGCTGTCTACTACTGCATTATGACAACAAACACAAACACTGTGGCTTAAAATAACCCTACTTTGTTTTCTTGTCCTGATTCTGTGGGTGGTTTTTGTGCTGGTCTCACTTAGGCAACTGCTTTTGGTTGGCAGGTAGGCTTGGGGCTGGGCTCAGCTGTGTCCACTGGGCCCCTCACTCCACGTGCCCTTTCATCCCGATCCAGAGGCAGAAACTCTAATGCCTCTGAAGGCTAAGTTCTCCCACATTCTATTGGTCAAAGGAAATGATGGGCCAGCCCAGGTTGAAAGGAGAGAAATAAACTCCATCTCCTGACAGGAGGAGTGGGAAGACCACACTGAAAAGAGGTACAGGCAGGGGAAGTCCTATTGCATTGGGGGTCATCACCATGACAATCGACCACAGGTAGTAAGTGTGAAAAGTTCCGGGGATCTTATAAAAATGACCAGGTGCCCAAGATAGCTTAGATGCCTGCTGAATATATATAGCCACGGCATTTTTGGAGCTGGGACAGGCCTTAAACATCATCCTTCAATTACTATTACATCAATATCTTCCTTGTTGGATGGGAGAAAAATGGGGGAACAGAGTGTTTAATTGATTTGCTCAAAGTCACACAGGTGAACAATTGGAACTGAAACTCAGCTATCTGGCTTCCCAAACCGAAGCTCCTTCCATTACACAGAAGATGACTAAACGTTGCACCTCAGCCACCATGCTCTAGTGCTAAACCTCTGGCAGACATCAATAATCAGCTCCGTATGTAACTCTCTCCGTGAACCACAGAAACTCGGATTCTTTCTCAATCCCGCCCTCGAAGCAGCCGTCATCAATCAGAGTGGGCACATAACAAGAGACGCAGGGGTCATTTCTGTGGCCTCCTCTCCTGCCTCAAGAACCACACAAACACCTGCAAAGGCCCTGGCAGAGTCAAGAACAAAGTGAAATGCTGCAAAAGCAAGAATCTGCCCAACTACATCAAATGTTCATTACGTTGCTACATTTTAATCCAAAATAAATTGGATAAGTTTAAAATTTGCTCATCATGTATAATAATTGATTATCTAAAAAATAATTTTATGTACATTTCCGTGACAAATATAAAATATTTAAATATAGAGTCATGACAGAGAAATGGAAATGTACTGATTTAGATGATTAATTAAAGAAGACAGCAGAATATTATTCTCAGAGTTGTTCAGACTTGCTCCCATTTATTTTTCCATATCTGATCTATTCTAGGGGTTCAGAATATAAAAGTCACTAAAATAAATCAAACCATCAAAATATCATTGATTCTGATGAGGCTGATTAGCATGTGCATATATGAATATGGAGGAAGTCAGTATCAAATGACGAAGAATTAGTCATTCTTTGGAACTAATAAAAAAGTAGAGTGCATATTCATCTTCACTGCAGATGAGTACGTAGTTCAATGACAAGCAAGGAACTTTCCAGTTTGTAGTGCAGACTTCTGGAGGCCCTGTGTAGTAAGTTATTTGCTCTAACAAATAATCCTAGCCCTTGCAAATCTTCAAAATGATTCATAATGTCACTTCAAAAACAACAGGATGGACTGTGAGGTATTTTTTAAGAGGAGATTCAATTTATTTGATTTAAATAGCACAGTTACAGAGCTTTGAATCAAAGTAGGTGGCATCTCAAAAAGTAATCTACTATTCACAGTGTAAGCACTTCTGTGAATTTTCTTATCAGAAAGGTAGAAATATCACCCCCCCCAAATTAAGCAATACAATTCTGAAGAAGCAGCTTGTCAATTTGGGCCACATCTTTCTTCACTGGATATTAACGCACCCACTGCAGCAACTCAATGATGACATCATGGGATAGTCATCAACCATAAGCATAAATGGCGTGAATATAATTTTAAGCAAATTTGATTTCCACAATAATAAACTCCAGGACAGTGTGATTAAGATAATGATAGTACTCTGCTCGTAACTGGATCTCAGGGCAAGCATCTCTTAAGTATCCATGAAAATTCTCATGTTTTGTCCTGGAAACATACAGTGACTGTGAGTCCTTAGTCATCTGGGGGAAAGGAAGGCAGGTATCCTTCACTAGGCACATCCGCCCTGAGCCAGCCCCCAAACTCCTATACCAATCTGGATGCTCAGAGGTGAGAATCACATTCATAAGGAGAAGTGAACATGTGACGTGGCCTTCAAAGAAAGTAAAATCAAAGAGGAGCCTGCAGCCTGAAAGCACTTTGGTATAGATTCTTTGGTTTAAATTTCACACATTATCCTGTGTATTTTATTTTTTTAAAGATTTATTTATTTATTTGAGAGAGTGAGAATGAGAGAGAGTACATGAGAGGGGGGAGGGTCAGAGGGAGAAGCAGGCTCCCCGCCGAGCAGGGAGCCCGATGCGGGACTCGATCCCGGGACTCCAGGATCATGACCTGAGCCGAAGGCAGTTGCTTAACCAACTGAGCCACCCAGGCGCCCCTATCCTGTGTATTTTTTTAAGGCAAAGGAAATCTTCTATTTATTATCCCAAGAGAAACAGAGTGGGAAAAGCTTACTTGTACTAAATTAAATATGTGGGGAAAGGTGGATAATATCAGAAGGGGAAGGAAAGAACAGAGAACATTTGTTTGCTTCTTGCTATGTTCAGTGACCCTTTGAGGCAGATACTATCACCCCCATTTTTCCACATTCAGGAGTTCCGGCCAACAGAGTGAAACCACATACCCAAGGTCACACAATTATAAAGCGAAAATCTTGGCTAAGGCCATGCGGTAAAATCATCTATGCTGTTTCAATGCTGCCAAGGTCATGAAAGTCTCCATGTGCCTATTGCAGTGTTTACTACAGTGGTTCACCCGAACACTGGTTTCATGAGATGTTATCACACATTATACAGGAGAAAAAACATGTGTGGTCAAAGAGGATTAAAAAGCACTGGTTGAAATGAGTAAAACAGGTTTCTCTACAGTGGTACTTATCAGGATATTTAATATGCTAATGTGCATTCTGAAGTTCTCAAAAAGCAGAGATGCTATGCAGCGTTCCTCGTTTATTTGCTTAACAATAAAACATTATTATTTTTATTATTATTATTATTATTACTACTTTGCAGAACGCTGTAAAGGACAAATGTTATAGGGGATGTTCTTTGAGAATCTTGGGCATCATTTACCTCAATATAGAGGTGCCTGCAAAGATTGCTGTTTTTTAAACAAAAAATAAATATCCTGTTAATTCATATGAGCAAAACAAGAGGGCATTCTGCTAAATGAAATACGCTGAGAAGTTGAGTATTAAAATACATCTAATGGGATATGAAGGTCATTGGTGCTGTTCACCAACTGTTTCAGGTTCTTGCCATATCCAGGCACAAGGTAGGATTATACTTCCTGGATCCTTGTGGTTCGATGAAGCTGAAGATGAATTCTGGCCAAGGAATTGTGAGCAGAAGGGATATATGTTGCTTAAGGACTAGAGCCCTGAACTGCAGTGTGAGACCCCAAAGCTCTTTCCTTCTCCACGGCAACCAGAAACATTGGTGGTACAGTCAGACTGGACTGGCATTACAGGTCAGCAGGGGGCTCTGTTCATCATCTGTTCTCAGCGAATAGAGCAAGTCTGTCAAGTAGGTTTCATCTCTTTTGCTAACTCGCAACTAACCTGTAGTAGCTGCTTCGAGCAGTACTTTGAAGAGGATTCTGAGGTTTCAGTAGGAATCAGGAGGGAAGAATGGAGGGATTTGTTAGTTTGAGCTACCATGAGGGAGGGAAGAATATCCATTTGCATGATCAAGTATCTGCCATTCTTCGATTTGAAAGCAATACAAATATTTCCCCAAGGCTCACGTTCCCCCTTTCTCAATGACATGGAAGTCATTTCTAGGTACTGCAATGTCTCTGAATAGCGGTTATGAAAATCTGGTCTTATTGGTATTGTCCTGAAGATACATAGAAGAATAAGGGATTTAAATAATTCTAGTTAGGAGAGTATTAAAAGAGTTACTGTCACTCAAACGTGTCTGTCCATAACGTGCTAACATGGGAGTGGGAACACATCAGATGAAAATGATGTAAAAATGCTCTTAGGTGTTAAGAGCTGGAAGAATATTGCAAAGAAGAAGAATTAAGTACACTTGTCAGCTGGAGGAAATATTTAAGGATCATCCCCAATGAGGAATTTTTTTTTTTTAAACTTCATATATACTCGCTATGAGAATCACTTCAAAAACTCTATGAGAAGCTTTTTAATTCTAGTAGAGATCAGGAAGTAATGCTAAAGATCTGTAATTCATTGGAGATCTGCTGGAAAACCACAGGCAAGATAAGTAATTTAGTAGCACTTGACCATGTATGCTTCTATTCTACCAGCATGTGAATGAGGACAGAGCACCTGGAGTGTCTACTTCTACAGGATGGCCAGACTGGGACCCAAAAGCCCATACAGTGAGGGTCCTTCCAACACAAGCTCCACTAGGTCCTGAAAAGCATGGATTCCATTTCTGGTTGGCTAATGCCATTCAAGAGCCACTGGAAAAGTCCAATTTCCTTCAGATCTCCAGTACAGTTGGACAAGCCAATGAAGCAAACCACACATCACAGTTCAGATACTATGGATGGCAAAGAGCACCCAAATATAAATATGGAACAGCAGAGACTCTTTAACAGGAGAAAAGAAATAGACCTAAAAGGGAATATTCCACAGGGAGAGCATTCTTAGAAGACAGGAAATACTCCCTAGCAGATAGGCTCACGTGGCATTCCTGGTACCACACACAGTGTAATGCAGAACAGGCCATCAAGAAAGATTTGGTGAAAGAGAAAATGACATGCATGCTCATTCATTTCTTCATCTGGGAAACCATTCTTTCACATGAGTAAGTCTTCAAAATGTTTCAGAAATTGTTTCTGAGACCATTGAACAAGACCAGACTCAACTTACTTACACGAAAATAATTAAGGGAAATGCACTTACTACTTAAAAAAAAAAAATGCTTAGCTCTGAATTCTTAATCAAAAAGAGACCCAGCTAAAGGCAGAGAAAAACTAAACATAAGATACCCTACCCTTCGCACATCAAAGGCAGTGCTTGCATTTTAAATGGGAAACTTGTAGACCGTTAACTTATTGGAGCTTGGAAAGATCTGAGAATAACATTGTTCTCTGTTCTTTTAAAAACAGTGATGAGATCTTTTTTTGTGTGTGTGACAGATACAGATATTGATAGAAAATTCCTTATTTAAAAAACAGAGAACCTTGGGGCGCCTGGGTGGCTCAGTCGTTAAGCGTCTGCCTTCGGCTCAGGTCATGATCCCAGGGTCCTGGGATCGAGCCCCACATCGGGCTCCCTGCTCGACGGGAAGCCTGCTTCTCCTTCTCCTGCTCCCCCTGCTTCTGTTCCCTCTCTCACTGTGTCTCTCTCTGTCAAATAAATAAATAAAATCTTTAAAAAAAAAAAAAGAGAAAGAACCTTAATTATGTTAATTAGGTATTCTCAGAATGTGAATTAACCTCCCCCTAACCAAAATAAATAAATAAATAAATTCAGTCCTAAGTTAGCAATCTAAAAGAGATGTGAGAATATTTCATGTTGAAAGGTGTACCCGTGTTTAACGAATGAATTTTTCTGTGAATTACTGAAGGAAGGCCATAAAGCCAAATTTTGGAGAAAAGGGTAGAAACGAAACAATTTTTAGGATGTTGTATGTTTTTCATTTATTAAGTATGCATTAATTAAGAAAATTAATACTCTTATACTGGAATTGAAACACTGGAATTAAAATTAAAAACTTAATTAAAAAAAAAAAAGCCTCCTATATGGTATTGTGTATGGCACTGAGGACAGCATGCACCAGCCATATGCACCGCATCCCCTCCGTCCAAAAGTGTACGTTGTAGAGGGTGAAAAGGCAGGAAACAGATAAAAACGTCATCTATTGTGAAAGAGACAAGGGTCGAGATAAGAAAGCAAAGATGCAGTGACACAAGGGGAAGGACATTCCGAGCCCACACTGCTACACTGGGAGTGAGCTTGGCATGTTGATCTGGAGTGCCAGGAAGGAGGCCTGGCTCTCTACAGCTTTGGGGGGCAGGCTGGACTGATTCTATGTGCATGGGGAAGCCTCTGAAGCGTCTCAGGCAGTGGGTAACAGAGATTTATGACAGAATCTGAGTTCTCTTCTAGAAAGAGCACTGTAAATGCTGTATAGAAAAAAAAAAAAAAAAAGGATTCAATCAAAGTAAGGATAAAAGCTGAAGGCCACTGGAAAGGGCTTTACCAGAGACTAACTGAGAGATTCAAACTAGGCCCAAAGTATGGTGGTGACAGTGTAGATACAGAAAATTTGAGACATATTTCTGAGACAGGAGAAACAGCACTTACTGATGGGGGGTGGGGAATGAGTGGAGGGGGGTCCAAGAGGACTCCAAGGTTCTGGCCTGAGGAGGTGGGTGGAGAATGGTGTAATTTAGGAGATAAAGGTGGTTGGGGGTTGGGAGGTAGGCAGTGTCTTGTGGCTCACTATTTAGAGACCTTTTCTTCTTGAATTTACAGATTTCCCAAAACCAAGTAACCTGGGGGACCCCAGGGCTTCTAGGAATCTCCTGAAAATGTTGGCAAGATGGGATGGATATGTGTGTGTGTGTGTGTGTGTGCGTGCGCACACGCACACGCATGTGTATGCACTGTTCTCCTGTGATCTTGAGTTTGCAAAAAATTCTTAGTCTCTGCACTACAACTAAGATAAGAATCACTGATTTGAATTAGAAAAATTATTTGGAATTAGTTCCCAAGAGAATGATTAAAAACAGACTCACGCTTCTATCCATTTTAGCTTAGAATCTAACAGATTTGATGTAGCAAAAGGGTTCGAAGCTGATGCCAAGAAAGAATTCTTGAGACGTCTTTGGTGCCAAAAGGTGGTTTTATTAAAGCACGGGGACAGGACCCGTGGACAGAAGGAGCTGTACTGGGTCATGTGGAGTGGCCCATTATATACTTTCAAATTGGGAAGGGGGTAGAGATAGTGTAAGTCTCTAAGGAATTTGGAAGCAAGGTTTCCAGGACCTTGAGAGGGCTAGCTATTGTTGGGAAAAGGTCATTTATTACTGTCCAATAAAACCTTAGTTATGAGACCCTTCAGATGTATATCGGTAAGTCATATGCTTGGGGGATGACTGTCAACATGTATCTTGGTGGGGGAGATAAAGGAGGTTTCCAAAGGAATTTTTTATGTTAAAGTAGACTTAACAAGATCCTGGAGGTCAGGCTAAGATTGTCTTTTGCATTTAGCAAAGTATTAACATCGAGGCAGCTGAGTGTCTAGAGAAATGTCACTCTGCCTGTTTCAAGGGCTTGTCAGCAGGCTATAGGTAGTGGAAATTTAATTTTTCTTCTGCCTTTGTTTCCCACATCAGACCCACTCCTGAAACATGAAAAAAAGAAGTTTATTTTGTGTCTGAGCAATGTGTTCCCAAGGATGAACCATCCACAAAAGACAAACTAAAGATTTTTTTCTACATGGCATAGCACTAAAATCATTTTAATCTGATTCAGCAGTGAACAATTTAAGACGTGTCTCTTCCAACAAAAGACAGCTGGACACATAAAGATGATTGTGTGATCCATTCAAAATTAAAGAATAGGCTAAATCATTTACAACAATAAAAATGCAGAAAATCCTTCCAGAAAAAAAAAAAGGCGTGAAAACTCTAAGTAGCAAGTGATTTCTAAATGTTTCCAAAACAGGAAGCAAAAGACATTTTAATGTCACTCTGGTAGCTTCCAGAATAGAACAAGTTAATCAGGCAGCCTCTAAAAACAAAGAGGCAATTCATTAAAAACAAATAAATTAAAAAAAAATTCAGCAAGAAGTGTCAAGAAAGGAGGCTTTTTCAAGATAGTGATTTGTATGCAAATATAGCTCAGCATTTATCACTAAACCTCCAAAGCCTGTAAAGGGACAAAGTTTGTTCTTCCCATCTACTCAAACTCTTCTCCTTATGAAGTCAACTGCCAATGACAAGGAAGGTTGTGACCTCTTTAAAACAACAGTAGAAGAAACACCTTCACACATACAGTGTTTCAAACCACAAACTCCTAAGCCACTCTTTCTTCCTCAAATCTCTTAGCCTAGTGTCTTTGTTAATGCTAGGCTAATATTTATAGCTACTTCATTGGTGTGTTACAAGGTTTTTGTTTGTTTGCTTGCTTTTTAAATAAGGGATTTTTAATAGCATATTTCACACCATAAAGTAAAGGCTACTAGGCAAATGGATGCTTAAAAAAAATCAACAGAAATTAATTCCTTTAAGGGCTCCCTCTGGATAGCATGCCCATCTTTGAAACCATAATGTGGAATAGGATTTGAATATTGTTCACTGACACGAGGGTTATTTTCATTTGGAACCAGAACTTCCCTAAGCCACATATGAAACTTCACCCCTATGTTTCCAAGTTCCACTCACCTACCCACCTCCCTTACCTCATATTCTCTCTGTATTTTTCTTCCCCACCATAACTAGCATCACTGGAGGCAGGGGGTAGGGATAGTTTCATCTTTCACTCCAGTTTGAACTACATGAATTTTCAAAACATAATTGTTAACAATAAAAAAAAGCCTCACAATACAAGAAACAGACACTGAAAACATTTAAAATATCAAAGTGCATTCAGGATTTGCAACTTTTTTCCAGGCTCTCACTTTCAATGTTGGGTTTAGGCAGTGCAGCACATGATACGGTTTGCCTAATGTTTAAATTAGAAGACCCAACAATCTCAGAAGAATCTATGAAAATACCAACTTGAACCCAATTTTTCTATGTATTTTAATTTTATTTTGTATATAACTGAAAAAAATATTTAAGCATGCTAAGAAAAACAAAAAATTGTGGAAACAGATGTTCTGGCAATTTCATAACAATTTTATATTTACATGTTATTATTCCTCCTGCAGGATCTTAAAATTCACTCCCAATTCCTTATATGCTCAGATATTAAAAACATATCTTTGCTACCTGACAATATTCTGGCATGGGGAATCAGACATTGGCCCCAATACCTCTCATTACCAATATCACCATCATCACCACCATCTTTGCCATCAAAAAGTAGAAATTGTTTGAATCACCACAATTATTGCTAAAACAGTGTCTCAAATTTCTTATTGATGATAAAATGTTTTTCCAGGAGACTGCGACCTCAAATACTAAGTCAGAGAGATTCCATCATTATTAATGTTTCCATATGGAGAAAAAAAACAAAACAAAACAAAAAACCAAGCCTCACTTTGAAAAAAATACTCTTATCTAGAATCTCATCTGGTCCAGCCTAATCTATGAAAAAGAAAAAAAAAATTTAAATTCAGAGGGATTATTATGGATTTTTAATGCTTTGATATCCTTATATCCATAGTAATTTACCCAATATAAATCAATGCCTATAGAACAGTGCTGTCTAGTGGGACTTTCATCATGAGGGAAATTATAGTAGCCACTAGCCCCGTGTGGCTACTAAGCACTTGATATGTGGCCGGTGGGACAGAAGGACTGGATTTTAATTGCATTTAATTTTAACTAATTTTAATTTTAAAATTAACAATTAAACATCAACTTTATATTTTTATTTACTAGTCTCCTATAGCCAGGAGTCACCAGCAGCTAGTTGCTTCTGCACCAGACAGCCCAGCAGTAAAAGCCACGGGTGTATAACAGGGAGTCGTGAAAACTGAGGCAAACAGGAAAACACATACCCCAAGGTGGGTGGACACTACTTGTTTCTTTTTATCAAGAAAAACTGGAAATTGGAGGCTATGTGCAATTCTGTATTTAACTTCCAGCAACGACAGGCAGCCCTCGCTCACCATGGTACCAATACTCAAAAATGTCAATGACCACGGTTCAGTTAAATAATACCAGTTCCCCAACAGTCTAGGTCAATTTCCAGCAACTGTGGTTTGTTAGCTCAGAGGCAATGCATAAAGTACAAATCTGTCACCAGGTCTTCCATCCACGAACCACCATGTGGATAACAGATGTGCATCCTGACCAGTGACCAACCCCAGCATGTCTTTCAAAGTCTGTCAGGGATGGGTTACCATGCATCTGTCACTGGTCAGGCAGGAACAAAGGGAGTGGTGCTGCCTCCCGGTCTTCCACTGGTTAAACCCTGGTGACATTTTACGAACACGGACACGCAGAGGAGGGAACCGGCTGAGAAACATGAAAGTGCGACAAAGACCCAAAAAGTGATGATGCGGGAGATGACCTGTGAATCAAACATAAAGGAAGTTACGGGAGGAATAGCTGACTGTGGGAATGTTGGGAATGTGGACCAAGCTGCTGCTCAGACCCTAGACAAGCAGGCAGAGGAACTTAGCTAAGGAAGACGTATCGACAGAAATGCAGGAAGCGGTCATGATGAAAAGAAGGAAGATGTCCCAGGGCAAGGGATGCCAACAAAACACTTGATGTTTAAAAACAAAAACAGAAACAAAAAAAAACTTCATATTTCACCACACTGAAAGCACAAAGGATAAAATGTTGGAAACTGATCCAAACTTAGAAAGGAGTGTGACAATTTGCCAAGGCAGAGAAAAGATGCTCCATCTATAAGTTATACAACCAGAAAAAGCAGGCGAGCGCTGTTCAAACTACTCTTGATAAATGTTTTCCAAAGGAAGAAAAAAAAAAAAACACTTTAATTCTCAGTGTTTCCAGTGTTTTAAATTACCAGTGCACTAAATAGTCTTAGTCCTATTTTTTTTTTTCAAACTCCCCTATATATGTTTAACACACAATAAGAATTGTGTTTTGACAACATTTTTAAAGGTCATGGAGCCATCATAATTTTCCCCATTGATTATTAAGATTGCTTTGCAAGGTTTCAGCTTTCCTGGTCATTTTTTTCAGTCCCAAACTGCTGTACACAGTAAATACTTAAAATTCATGAAAAATACTGTGTAGGGCAAATAAGAGTTACCGCTAATGGGCCACATATTTAAAACCCATGCCAGGAACTAATGTCATACTTGATGTGCATCTCCATAATAGCAGGATAGAGTGGGCTGAAGAAATTCGATGGCTGTAAATGACTTTAAAAAGATATATTTATTCAATAATCTGACCAGGAAGGGTAAACCTATTGTCACATGCTCCTGAATTCTAACAGACTGTCTGGCAAAAATAAAGTTGACTATTTTTTTTCTCCAAACAGCTAGAGAACTGCATGTTATCGAACCTCCTAACCCCTCAAAGCATCACTAAATCTGGCCGCTAAGCATTAAAGTTTCTCCACCAAATGTTCTCTTATACCTAAATAATATGAAGGGAGGTGAATTATGTAAGTGACATCAACACCATGCATGTCCCCTATTTAACACGGATGATGAACAACAAGCAACGTTCCTGCCAAAATCCTTGTTTTGAGACAACCAAGGGGATGGAGATGTATCTACCCTTCCCCTGACAATGCTCTGCGATAGGCCCTTCCTACAGCACATCCTCTGCTACCAGTCCCAAATGCTCTTTAAAACAGAGTCCACCTCCCCTCGTTCATCCCTCAATCTATAGACCAGCACTTGGAGTCCTGGCTAGGTCTCAGTTCAGGTGTCACCTTCTAGGGACCTGTCCACTCCACCTAAAGTAACTCTTCTTCCAGAACTCTTCATATGCTGGTATCCCTCAGAACCTGATTTGAATTCTGAACTAAAGCATTCATTTAGGTTTACTTATTTCCTATCTAGAACGTAAGCTGAAATGAGAGTGAGAGTCAGACATGTGTCCTAATGCCCAGTACGATTCCTGGACATAATGCGTTTGCTAAACACCACATGAATGGTGGCTGTAAGTGACTTTAAAAAGACTCTAAAAGTTTTGAAACAATGCATGTTAAATGACTATTTGAATGCATGACTGCTGAAATGGATGACTGATTAATAAATGAATTAGTCTGAAACTATTGCCTTATTTTAGTAAGTAGAAAGTAGGAAAAAAAAAAGAACTGTTCTGCTCCTAACTAATGTTTCACACCCACAAACAGAAAATTCTCTGGGTTGTCTTTCCTTTTCCTAGGTTTTGCCCTCAGACAAATCTGAAGATGAGAATTCTTGCCATGGGTGAGCTCCCCAGGTCCAACCTACCGTTTGCTCAACAACAACATGGAGACGTTTCACTTCACAGCGGCATGTGTGAAAACAGCTTGGGAACTTTTGTTAAGAATAAGCTCAAGATGAGTCGACAGAGAAATGTTGTTTCCACAAAACACATTTTCTCTCAGAATGTGAATGCAAGTCTGGTTTTGAGTCAAGGGAGGCGATTTCTCACTCTGATCTTTGTTGGCAAGGCTGTTCGTGGAGTTTTCTGTCAACATGGGAGCCACCAGGGACCGCCTGTAGCACATTCACAGAAGGGATAAGTATAGATGAGGAAGATCAGACAAAATGGAAATGAGGAAACCAGGGCCAACCTTCAAGCCACAGCACTGCAACGGCTTGTGTGTAGGGAAGAGGAAGATGCTGGCTAACCTGCTAGTGAATGGGAGAATACAAACCAACTAGAAAATGACAGAAAACCGCTCGTAAATGGTGGAACAGAATTTCAGTCCCACACGTGGGCTGAGGAGTGACCCAGATCTGGATTCATATTCCATTTCTGCCACTTTTTAGCTATTTGACACTGGGCTAATCAACTCCTTGAATCTCAGTAACCTCACCTGCAAAATGGGGAGTATCTATTCAGTTTGTATTTCAGGGAAATCAAACAGTTCCAGTGATGGGAAGTTATCTAAAGTATTCCAGTTCTGAGGCGCCTGGATGGCTCAGTCGGTTAAGCATCTGCCGTGGCTCAGGTCATGATCCCAGGGTCCTGGGATGGAGCCCCGCATCGGGAAGCCTGCTTCTCCCTCTCCCTCTGCCCCTCCTCCTGCTTGTGCTCTCTCGCTTTGTCAAATAAATAAAATCCTTAAAAAAAAAAGAAAGTATTCTAAAAGTGAAAGAATTATCAATAGATTGACACAAACCAACATTTTCAAACCCTAATAAAATAAATGATTCGTGTAAAATTATTAATGGATGATTTAGGATGTAGATCAGGGGCTCTCCACCTGGGGGGTGGTTCACCATGGACACTTAAGGAAAGAAGCACTGTGAGAAGAAAAGGAACATATTAAGATGAATGGGGGGAAGCTGCCTTTCTGTTTTTACTAACTTCTAACTGACATTCTGCATCTCCTCAAATCACAAATGTAAGTAACAAACCACAGTAGTAACAGCGGTACATAGAACTCTGTCATAGGGTAATTCACAGACATTTTCAAAAAAAAATAGTGATAGCTTTATAGCTGTTGTAGACATCTTGAAATATCATTAACTCTACAGTTTCTCACCAATTCTAGTACTAGAAAATTACAGAAGTCATTATACCTCCTACCGATTCTTTTTACTTAATATGTAATAACGTCATGCATATTTCACTACACCACAACTTTGCTCTTCAATATTGAAAAAACTGTTATTCAATAACATTGACTTCCTCTGTGTTTGTTCGCACTTAATTTTCCTCTTTTAAAAACATTATCGGGAGAAGAAAGCTACGGGCTTTACCAACTGCCAAAAGGCCCCACCTCACACAAAAGGTTAAGAGCTCCTGGTGTCAATGAAAGGTCGCTGGGAACTTTAAAATGAGGGGCCAGGGCGTCACTACCTAAATCCACTGATCAATGTCAGGACCCTATGAGTGGGACATCCAGACATTATACCTCCCTACAAGATGTGATTTGAAGCACATAGCACTGCCAAAAATGCTTATATCTGAAAATAGTCAATCCTTGGCCACGCTGTCTAACAGAACTTTCTGACAGAAACAAAAACATTGATAGAAATGTTCTTTGTTTAGGCTATCTAATACATCACCCACTAGCTGTACCTGAAGTGTGGCCAAAGCAAGTGAGTAACTGAATTTCTAATTTTTTTTTTAACTTTAATCTCTATTTAAATAGTCACATTTAACTAGTATCTGTACTACTAGACAACCCTCCTTAGAGCTAACCTAGGTTTTATAAGACACAGAAGATGGAGAAATAAGTTAAAGGGGATCAAGGGAAAGCAACAGATAAATCCAGATTATAGAACAGTCTTTAAGACAACTGACCCAGTTAAAAAAAAAATCAATGTCATAAAAATACTGTACTAAATAAAAGAGTACTAAAATAAATAACCAAATATAATGTGAAGATTTTGTTTGGATCCTGATTCAACCAATCAATGATAAAAAGACATTTTGAAATAATCACAGAAGCTTGAATATTACATTATATCAGGAAATTACTATTAATTTTGTTAGATATGATCACAGTATTATAGTTATATTAGGAAATTTCTATAGTTGTAAAGATGCATACCAGTGTATGTAGGGTGGAGATAAAACCATGTCTAAAAGCAGCCTTAAAATATTTTTAGCAAATACGGAAGTGTATAGATGAAGAAGGTGTGGCAAAATCTAGACATCCATTCAAGCTGGTGAAGGTCAAAGGGCATCCTTTAAATTATTTTTGTTACTTCTGAGTATTTTGAAATAACTCAAAATGATTTTTGGGGTGCCTGGGTGGCTCGGTTGGTTAAGCGTCTGCCTTCGGCTCAGGTCATGATCCCAGGGTCCTGGGATCGAGCCTCGTGTCGGGCTCCCTGCTCGGCAGGAAGCCTGCTTCTCCCTCTCCCACTCCCCCTGCTTGTGTTCCCTCTCTCGCTGTGTCTCTCTCTGTCAAATAAATAAATAAAATCTTTTAAAAAGTGACTTTTAAAAGTGATGATGTTCTGCATATAGTGACTGGTACATAATAAGTACTCAATAAACGTTAATTATCAACTATTAGCAACATCGTTATTATTCATGATCCATAAAGCCAAAACTAAGATCAATTAGTAAAAAGTACAAAAGTTAACTTTGGGCTCAATATACAAATAAGCTTTTTCACAGCAAGAGCTCTGTGAAAATGGAAACACACTGTCTCCTGAGGTGATGGCGGCCTAGAGATATTCAGAATAACAAAAACCACAGCGACTCACATTTACTGAGCACTTACAATGTGGCAGACATAAGACTAAGCCCTCTTCATATATTCCTTCATTTTAGCTTCCCAAAACAGTACCATAAGGTAGGTATTCCTGCTATCCCCACTGGAGCTGGGCCAGCAGAGATCGATCACTTGGTGAGGATGTTGCAGAGAAAGGTCAAGGTGAATGGCTCTTCTAGTTGCCCTTTACCATCCCTGACAACCCTGGACTCTTCTGATTCAATGAACATGTCACTCAAATGAATTGTACAGGCTAGCCAGCTGGCTGGCTCACACAAAGCCAGTGAACAGAGAGCAATTCTCCGTTTTACTTATTGAAAGGTCTTCAAACTTCACCTTTCCCTTTCAAGTGGCAGACTAAAATCCCACAAGAATTTAATTATCTGTAGGCAAGGGGATGATGTGATCGAGAAAATGCTACATTTCAACTACTTCATTTATCCATTTTCAAATTTCCCATAAATTACAGGGAGACATCCTCCCCAGGCTGCCATTTGATCAAGAAATGTCCATGGTATATCTTTGTCAACATGTTTCAGAATATAAATCCAGATTACAAAAACTAAAGTTGGTATAAAGCCTGTCGTCATATATTATATCATTTGGAAAGAAATATTGGTGACCTTATCCAGTATGACTGTTATAACAGTAATAAAATTGAATCTTGGAAGATTACACTTCTGGTCAAAGTAGTAAAATGTGACCTTATTCTATTGAACATTGACATTTATTATATTAATTCACATGTAAAAAACTGCATTAAAATGATATTAAAGACCTGGATAGAAATGGGAATGCTTAAGAACTTCAGAAAAAAGATTTAACTTTACCAACCATTCATAGCATGGAGCCTGTTTGATGCAAATCAAAGTAAATTTCCTTCACCAATCTCTGGTTCAATCCTAACTTTATTATTATTACCATCTCATTCATACAGAATGTATTTTTTTTTTCCTGATGCTTCTTCAAACATTTTATAAACCTTAACTCATTTTCATCATGCTCTGGAGAAAAAGATAACACAGAGCAATGAATACACAAACTTGACGCAGAGGATCAAGCCATCTGCTCACGGCAGAGAGATTCTCTTCACACCAATAAAATCGTACTTAGGGGCACCAGGGTGGCTCAGTCAGTTAAACGTCTGATTCTTGATTACGCTCAGGTCATGATCTCAGGGTCATGAGATGAAGCCCCGCGTCAGGCTCAGTGCTCAGCAAAAAGTCTGCTTAAGATTCTCATTCTTCGGGCGCCTGGGTGGCTCAGTTGGTTGGGCGACTGCCTTCGGCTCAGGTCATGATCCTGGAGTCCCTGGATCGAGTCCCGCATCGGGCTCCCTGCTCGGCGGGGAGTCTGCTTCTCCCTCTGACCCTCCTCCCTCTCATGCTCTCTGTCTCTCATTCTCTCTGTCTCAAAAAAAAAAAAAAAATCTTTAAAAAAAAAAAAAAAAAAAGATTCTCATTCTTCCTCGGCCACCCCCCACACTCCTCTCAGTCTCTCTCTCTCTCATATAAATAAAATCTTTAAAAACAAATCGTGCTTAGAGTTCATGTCAGCCAGTGCACAAGGTCCTAGAAAGAGTACCAAGGTCCAGAGATGCGCAAAACAGTTAAACAGCTACATGGACTTCACAGAATGGCCACAGAATGTGGAGAAAAGGCATCATTTTGGGTATTACACCAACAAAGTGCTTTTCATTTTAAATTTTGGGGTTTTGGGATTTGTTTGTTTGTTTTTTTTTTTTTTTTGACTGGTCAAGGTTTCACAGGAAGGTCCCTCTCTTAAATATGTTTTGCATCCTTTGGTTTGGGGGTAGAACATGGAATAATGCAATAAATTATGGGTATGGCCCAGACACACTGCAAAGGTCTGTTTTCTCTTAGGCATTTGCCCGAAGTTCCAGACTCACCATGATAGGTCTCCCCTTTTTTCAACCTTGTTTTTCACCACTCCCAGTAACACTTCCAGGCTCCAAACAACAGTAACTTCCTTATATCTCAGTTAATATTGTTTTCTGCTCTGAACATTGTTGCCCTCTCTAATACTAGAATAGGCTGAGTGTTGCTGTGATAACAAGCAGCCCCAACATTTCAGTGGGTTGAACAACAAAGATTTTCTGCTTGCCTGATACTGAGTTGATAGCAGGCCAGGAGATCAGCTGTGTGCACCTTTGTCACTAGGCATCCATGCTGACTGAGCGATCACCAGCACAAACACGGCTAGGAGCCATGCGAGGAAGAAAAGAAAACTCTGTGGGTCTTGCACCGTAAGTTAAGTGCTCAGACAAAAAGTGACACCATTCATTGCCATAAATAGCCACGTGGTTCCATTGAACCACAAGCACAATTCTACCATAAGCCTATATGAAAGGGAACTGAAAATATTTGCCCAACACCGTCAATGATTTCTTATCTCCACATGCCCCCAATCTTGTAATTCTTTCAAATCTAGGCCAGATTCTATCTCCTCAAATAGACAGCCCTGGTACGTCTTGCTAACAGGAAGCCATTCAGACTCTTAATACACACAGCACGTTATCTTACCTCTTAAGGCCATTATGACTATATGAGAACAGTGTCTCCACTGGGATTCTATGCTTCCCACAATGCCTTGCTAGATAAATATTGCTTGAATGATTGAATGAGGCTGTATGCATAATGACACTTCATCTCCAAAGACTTCAAATACCCTGGAGGCCAGTAATACTTGATAAGTAATAAACCTTTTTTATTTTTTTCTTATTTATATCATAAAGATACTTAAAACAACATTAAAAAGATCATAAAGATGAAATAAAACTAAACCCACAATCCCACCACCCTAAACCAGCAACTCCTTGCCCTTCTTCTTCTAGTGTTGTTTAAAGAGTGTCCATGTCCTTTACATCACTGTATTCAGCATGCACACGGATATAGGGAGAATTCTAAATAGAAGGGACTGCCCCATCAATGCTTTTTACCCTTCCTCGATGCAAAAACATGTTGGATCATGTCTTAAGACTGATTTGTATTTTCCACAATATGAGTACCAGAGATTTAAAGGTCCCAGGCTATTCAGTACAGTGACCCTTATTCAGAGGAAGCAGTACACCCTTCCCTGCCACTTCCCCTCCTTAACCCGGCTCTAAAGGAAATCACCTCTAGTAAAAGGAACTTCAGTTCCATCATTAGAAGAAGAAAAGAAAGTTTATGTTCTAAAATCTTGGACAATTTTGGATAATCTTAGGTGCAAGAAAGAAAACTGCCAATGTTACCATGTTTTGGCCTATCAAGACACCATTAACAAGACCAGAAAACATGAAAGTTTTAGTCTCACTCTTAAATATCTTATTTTGTTTACTATTTTTTAATAAACTTACACTACCTTCACCCATTTCCCCCATCCCCCAACTCTGCATCACCAATCTGTTCTCTGTATCTGTGAGCTTGGCTTTGTTGTTATTGTTTTGTTTTGCTTTTAGATGCCACATATAAGAAGGATCATATGGAATTTGCCTTTCTGTGACTTATGTCACTTCACATAATGACCTCAAGTTCCAACCATTTCACAAATGGCAATGTTTCACTCATTTTTATGGATGAATAATATCCCATTGTTATTCATCCATAAAAATGAGTGAAATGTTTATATATATCAAAATTACTTTATCTATTGATCCAGTGAGAGACACTTAGGTTGTTTCTGTCTCCTGGTTATTATAATAATGCTGCCATGAACATGGGTACGTGTATGTGTATCTTTTCAAGTTAGTGTTTTCATTTACTTCAAATAAATAGCCAAAAGTGGACCTGCTGGATCATATAGACATTATATTTCTGTTTTCCTATGGTATCAGTTGTAAAATAACCTCTTTCATTTCTGATTTTGAGTCCTGTTTTGTTTTCTTGATGAGTAAAGACTTGCCATTTTTTAAAAATATTTTCAAAGAACCTGCTCTCAGTTTAATTTTTTCTACTGTCTCTTTAGTCTCTAGTTCACTCATTTCTTTTCTAATCTTTGTTATTTCCTTCTACCAATTTTGGGCTTCATTTGTTCTTTTTCTAGTTCTTTAAGGTTCTAACGCTAGGTTTTTTATTTGAGATTTTCCTAATTTTCTGAGGTAGGCATTTATTACTATGAACTTCCCTCTTAAAACTGCTTTTGCTGCATCTGACAAATTTCGCTATATCATATTTCCATTTTTGTTTGTCTTATAGAATTTTTTTACTTATTTTTTGATTTCTTCTTTCACCAATTGGTTGTTCAGTAACATGTTGTTCAATCTTCATGTATTTGTGAATTTTCTTGTTTTTTTCCTATAATTAATTTCTATGATTATTTTATTATATATTCTTCTTATTGATGTAAGCTGAGTTGAACCCTTCTGGAACAAGAAATATCCATATACAATGTATTTTTGTATTACTCATATTACCAAAAGGCACTGGGAAGTCTTATCATAGTTGATAAACAACTCCGATGGTCATTTAATCCATTTAGCATACTTAAGATCAAGTAAGTAAAATTATACTGAGCTACTTCCATACTAAGAAGGAAAAATCATCCAAACACCTTGAAATCTTATTAAATTTCAGAGTAATGATTTCTTGCCTATTTTATATTTTAATAGCTGATAGATTATTAGGTTTTCAAGCTATAATATTTTCAAATTTTATGTTCAGTCTTTCACCACTTCCACAAGCACACATAATTTATATTCTTACATTTTTGAAAGGGTTTATTATTTTATGTGCCACAGTTATTGATCTGAATCAAATCTTTTTACCTAATTCAACAGAATATAGTGGGAATAAAATGTGACTATTTACAACCATTAACCACTGCTATAATTCATACAGAATCTGCTAAACTCACTGCATTATAAATAATATTGTATATTTTTCTAAGGGTCTGGTAATACCTACTTCAAATACAAACATTCTCTGGAAATTTGTCAAAATTAAAAAAAAAGGTACCATTAAATAATATTTTCAGATATGACTATAGAGAGTGTTAGAACTGTGTTAGAACACAGTACTCTTCAATTTTAATACTGTCTCAATATTCATGAATGCTCAACAGTTCAATAGTTGTTTTCATGAGATGTGCCTTCATTAGGTGCAAAACATTAAACACCTGGAATTCTGTTCAAACTATTCCTAAGGGAGAAATCTACTCAGGATGTTCCAGTAGAGAAGAAAGCAATATGAAAAGAAAATTAACATTCATTGAGAAATATCTACCATGGTATGAAACAAAGATCACAAAGCCAAACTGAACAATAATCAAATTTCTATATGAAAAATTGAACACACACAGTGCCTACAGTTCCAATTATCTAATGCTATGTAACAAAATACTCCACAACTAAGAGACCTAATGACACTCATCATTTATTACTTCTCATGGTTTCTGTAGGTCAGCAGTTTTGAAGCATCTCCATCAGGAGATTCTGTCTCTGGATCTCTCACGAAGTTGCAATCAGTGGTTAGACTGGGGTCATATTGAAGGCTTCTCTGTATCCATGACTGGAACCTGAGCTGGAAGGACTGACACAGTTAGGGGCATCCCTCTCTAGCTTTATATGGCATCCCCATGTGTGGAATCTCCAGGATGGTGGCTTCAGGGTGGCCAGATTTCTCACATGTTGCCTTGTGGTTGCCAAGGCATATGTCCCAAGACAGAGAAAGGGTTTTCTTTCTCTGTCAAGCAAAGCCAAAGTTCTTTAAGGACATATTCTTACATCCTTACTCACACAGCTTCACTTCTGCCACATTCTACTGGTCATGGTATTTACAAAGATACACTCAGATTCAAGCGGAGGGAACGTACACTTCACCTCTTGAAGAGTTTCATTATCACACTGTAATAAGAGCATGTAGGATAGGACATGTTTTGGTGTGTCCATCTCTCTGAAAATCCAACCTACCATCTTAGCCACATGGGTCACCTACACATGCAAAAGTGATCAGTAATACAATCTGCAAGGGAAAAATAAAAGCCAAATCCCAATGTCTGCTGCTTGTCAGGTTTACCAACTGAATTGGGAGGAAGAAACATTTGTTAACTTAAAACCCCAGACTGTAAGACACTCCATCCCAGAAAACATTAACTTGGTTAGAACTAGCATTAAAAGTAAAACTGTAATATCTAAACACTGATTATAATTCAAACACTTCATCACTTTCTCTGGAGGACCAGTGACTTTAACAGAGGCACAGTCCTTCACTTTGAACAACTGGCCCTGGCAATATCTGTGTGGAAGAGGTTTTCTTTTCTTTCCTGGGGGCATTAGCTTTCTTTTGCGATTTCACTAGAACAAACCTTAAGTAGAAAATGACAAAGCTCTGAAGCTGAATCGATTCAGGGCAGACTGACCATTCGTTCCACAAATATTTACTAGGTATCTACCATGAGACAAATGCTATGCTAGGCACTAGAGACACAGCAATGAGCAAATGAGACAAAAATCTCTGCCAGCAGAGGTCATATACTTGACATTTAGCCAGTTCTCTGGTGGCCACTGAACAGCAAATGTTCTCTGGATCAGCTATGAGATGAGAAGGAAACCTAGGATGGAGCCAAGAGGAGCTTCAACATCTTGTCAAGCTGATCTGAGGAGCAGCCACCCCACAAAGGACACTGAAGAAGAGTTTCCAGGACAGGAGAAAATAGGAGGAATGGAAGGGCTCTGGAAAGTCAGGAGAAACATAGATTTCTAGAAGTGGAGAAGGGTCAGCTGTGTCAAGTGAGCTGAAGACTGAAGACTATGGCAAATATAACTTAGAGGAACTGTACTTTCGGATAATAGGGAATAATCCCTGCTCTCTGGAATGTGGGCAGACGTAGGGTTGCTCTCTCAGTCTACACAGAAGGGCTGCTGTGGGAATGCTACAGAATGTTAAATCACATTCTCTGGGTATAATACACTTTAGGGCTCTTAACCATGGTTCCACACCACCACAAGTGATGCAGTTATGTGTAAGGTGTCCCTCAAGCTGTTTAGAGAGAGAGGAGGGGTACAGATTCAGCTGGTGGAAGGAGATGAACAGAACCACAGGCAATTCTGGCCAACCCTCAGAACATCCTACATAAGGATCTGCATCAATGTGTGTCTCAATGAGCAAATGATTCCAGGAACCACCATCCCACATTACATGGCAAATAGTAGGGGTGGGAAGAATTCATTAAAACAACTATACAAGTTATTTAAGTTAGTTAAAGAGAATTCATGGCTTTACATGGGACATCAAGAGGTAGTGAGTGGGAAAGTAGAGCCAGCGATCAGGAGCCTGGCTCTGGCCATCCTCTGCTTTCTGGCATGTGACTTTAGGTCAATATGATTAACCACTTTGTATCTCAGTTTTGCTATCCATGGAGTGGGGACAGCAACACCTCTCTCATGAGTTATCAAAAAGATTTACTTAAAAAGTGGGTGTAAAACTCTTCACACTGTGCTTGACATAATAAATGATCAATAAGGATGTGCTGTTGCTATTCTGGTTGTTCTCAGTGGCTCTAAGTGATACAGTATAAAATGCTCTGGCTTGACTTCTCAAACCTTCCTGGGTCACTAATAATTCTGTAACTTTCCCAAGGAGGCTTAAATTCCCTGTTCCTGTTTCCTTATCTATAAAATCAAGAACATTAGTTTAGGTCAGTGGTTGTTAAGATCCCTTGTGAGAAGTCTAAATCTGAAGAGAAGGGGCAAGACAGAGCTCTGAGAGCCTCTCTCCCTTCCCCTGGGCAACTTCACTATTCTCAGTATTACACACTTGACTTTGGCATAAGATTATCTTTGACCAAAGACTGTATCAGTGAAAAACACAACAGAAAATGTTTAAAAGCAACTGGTTTAGGTGGTATCTAATGCCACAAACCTCTACAATTTGAGGTGATAGGATAAGAATCCCTGGAGAATGCAGTCAAAACAACAGCTCATTAGGATATAACTGAGAGTTGGTTCATCATTAATCCAGGATCTTTTGTATATAAAGTTGTACTAAATACCTCACTTTCAATTAGTCTTGCATTCTATCCCTGTCATTATAATAGGAATATTTTAGTCGCAGCAAAGCAAAAGGTAGCCCTAACAAGTATTTGCTTGCTGAATTCAATACTCTTACAATGGGCAAATGATAAGGGCCAACTGTCTCAGAAAGCGTGATCTAATTCTTTGAACCAAATATATTGGGTTGAAAGCACTAGCACTGTTACTTCAGAGCAGGCTTAACTCTGGCAAAGTATTTTGGTTCTCAGAGTCTAAGTATCTTCATCTATGAGGTGGAAGAGATTACACAAGTTCACAAATTTGCCCTGAGAGTCACTAACCCACTCATTATTTAATTCATTCAGTAAGCATTTAGGGAGAATGGAATATATGCATAGGATGAAATCACAACAGTGAGCAGAGATGCTTATGATAATGAAAGACCCCCCAAACCATTATATATCTGCATCTATCAGTAGTCTTTAGAGGGACACATGGAAACATGTCTACCGAGCTTGGGGTCATAACAATCGAGGCACCTAATAAATGCTGATTGCCTTCCTTCTTCACCTTCCTTTCTTCATAGCAAAATTCAATTATAATGAGTATGGGTGGAACAGAGCCATGCCATTCACATTCATACTCATGCTGTCAATCTCATGCTCCCCAGCCTGTGGCTCTCTTTTGCTTCTGAATCTGTGGAAGTGTTTCAAAGGGCCAAGGCAGGGAAAAGAACTAGGGAGCTAAGTCTATATTATGAAGATTCAGGACTGTGGAAGAGGAAACAAAGGGGAAGAAAGCAGGCTGGGCAAGAATGAGGAGAGAGACTGGGGAGTTGATGTCTGAATGGCTCTGGAGCAGCTCTAGGGCACCAAAATTTGGGGGACTGGAGAAATACTGTGGAGGGGAAGGAACTAGATCCTGTTTCTCTGAGATATTCAAATCAAGACTGAATTTCCTTTTAATTAACCTTAAGCATCTGAGTTGTACTCCTTCCAGTGCAACTCTGGGTAGGGAGTGACGCACCATAGGGCCTCAAGCTGCATTCGAAACTCACACTATCAAACCCACGGTTCTCCTAAAATCTGGTAAGGGGAGTTTAAAAAGGAGACAAACTGACATAGACAAATATGTTCACAAAATATATCCCTGAATGATTTCTCTGAATAGAGAAACTTCTGACGCATTTAAAATCAAGTCACCAAACAAGAAGTTCCTGTGCATGGAATACTTTTACACGTCCCACCTCTAAACCATGAACCATTCTATTAGCAACCTATACTCCCACACCTGCCATGACCCTAGGGAGAAAACTGCAGACCCTACTGCTTCTGGAACCTCATCCACAGGGGGCATTCCTAATGTGTCAGGGGGCATTCATTGCCTGGATGACGCACTCTGAGGAGGAGAGGAAAATCAGCTCAGAAGTACTTTGATCCTCCTTCTATTTTGTCCCTTATGTTTTCCTTTGGGGCCAATGACTTCTTTCAGACACTAATAATTTACACTTCAGGCAAACATCAAAGTATAGTAATGCCCTGAACAGTAATTACTGCCCTGGTGATGGAATCAAGCCTCTCAAAGAAACTCTAAGTTAATTAGCTACAGACCTATTTACCTTTAGGCCAATGAAGAAGGCAAGGAACACTGGATTAGACCTTGCCTTCAATTTATGGCTTTATTAATTCTGGCATTCCAATCAGTGTGAGACCCCACTCTGTCAACCTTCAGCATCTGAGCTGACAGCTGTCATGGGGACAGGACGCCGCTGAGACCCAGGCAGGATACCCATGGAAGAAACTTGGACTTCCATTGTTTTCTGTCATTATTTTCCCAATTATTGAGCAGTTTTGTTTATCAGTACACAGAATGGTCTCTTAACCTTTCCACAACACGTATGTTTTGGGACAAAGGTTGAGAGAAGGACAGGCTTAGAAGAAAGATTCATTGATTCTTAACCAAAAGCCTACTCAAAATCATCTTTCTTTACATATCCCATTTTAATCTTTCCAATTCTTATTCTCCTTCCTGAGAAATATTTTTTTTAACTTTTTATAAAAATCCACATTTTAAAGAGGAACTGGATACAAGTACCCTTCCTTGTTTCCATGTTTCTGTGATTATGGCTGATTTCCACATACCCCTCTTAGAGGAGGATCCACTTTTGCCAGCCTACTTAGGATGTTACTAAAGGTGTGTATCAACATGCCTCTTGCAGATGGGTAGGAGATAGTTTTTCCAGGTGTTTCTTGAACACTTTGTGTTTGATCAATCTCCCAGGAGAAGGCACTTGAAATTTAGCAGAACCATCTCCCTGTCCTCAGGTGCTGACACTGACATCACATGCCACAAATATACCTACGCTGACCCAACTTGTCAAATGGAAAATGTAATCTCAAGTATCTTGGTTTTTTCCATTCTTCAATAATCCTACCCTTAATAGATCCTCTGTTGTGTCCGGACTGTATTAGTTTGCTAGGGCTGCCAGAACAAAGCACTTCAAGCTGGGCGGCTTAAACAAAGAACTCTATTATGTCACAGTTTGGGAGGCTGGAAGTCCACCATCAATGTGTTGGCAAGGTGGGTCCCTTCAGGCAAGGGCTGTGAAGGAAGGATCTGTCCTTGGCTTAAAGATGGCTATCTTCACTCTGTATCTCTCCATATCATCTTCCTTGTGTATGTGCCTGTGTCTGTGTTCAAATTCTCCTTTTAATAAAAACACCAGGCATACTGGATTATAGCCAACCCTAATGACCTTATTTTAACTGGATTCCTTCTGCAAAGACCCTATCTCCAAATACAGCCACTTGCTGAGACACTTGGAATTAGGATTCCAATGTACCTTGTTTTGGAGGGGACACAATTCAACTCATAGCAGGGAAAAATAAAAAAGTTCTGACTTTAAAAAGTCATTTATCAAAGAAGAAAGATGCTATTGCCACACATTTCTCTGTTGGTTGCTTCATTTGAACATCTATTCTGTGCCAGGCACTATGCTATGTTGGGGAGAAACAGGAACAAAATGCAAACTCCACGCTATTGAACCTAGCTTCTCTTGGTGGCAGTCCCTCCATCCTGTAGAAATGTAGATGAGCTGGAACACCCATCTTCAAGCAGTGGAAAGCATTTGACTTCTATTTCCTTCTCCCTTGCCCTAGTTAAAAGCAGCAGCAACACTGTGACACTGAGTAGAGAAGTAACCAGTAGGCATAGAAGTGGCCAGTCTGCCCTCACCAATTTCCTTGCCCATGATAATTATTTTAATAGAATTGTATGTAAATGAATAATGATGGCCAACCACCCATCTTTTTTGCTTAGTTGATAAGAGGGAAAAGTAATAGCACCACCCATTTTTTCCAAGACTTATGTTTCCCGCACTGTGCCAGGCACTTACCATGCACATCTTTTTTTATTATTATTTTATTTGTTTACTTGAGAGAGACAGAGAGAGAGCACAGAAGTAGAGGGAGAAGCAGATCCCCACAGAGCAGGGAGCCTGAGGCAGGGCTCGATCCCAGGACCCTGGGATCACGACCTGAGCCGAAGGCAGACGCTTAACTGACTGAGCCACCCAGGTGCGCCTTACCATTGCACAATTTCAAGCCATTTTCACAATATAAGACTGCTATTATTAGCTCCATTCTACAGATGAGACAACTGAGGCTTGGAGAAATTAAGTATCTTGCTAAAGCCACCAGCTAACACATAGTGAAGGTAAAAATCTAAACTCTAGCAGTCTGAACAAAACTCCCCCACTTGTTTTTTTTTTTAAGATCTTTTTATTTATTTATTTGACTGAGAGAGAGAGAGAGAGCACACAGCAGGGAGAGCAGCAGGCTTTCCACTGAGCGGGAGCCCAATGCGGGACTTGATC
The DNA here is from genome assembly GCF_002201575.2 of Neomonachus schauinslandi. Classification (NCBI taxonomy): domain Eukaryota; kingdom Metazoa; phylum Chordata; class Mammalia; order Carnivora; family Phocidae; genus Neomonachus; species Neomonachus schauinslandi. The sequence continues at coordinate 187,174,196 of NC_058403.1, read as the reverse complement.
ACAGGACCCCGGGATCGTGACCTGAGCCGAAGGCAGACACTCAACCAACTGACCCACCCAGGCACCCCAAAACCCCCACACTCTTAAGCCCTGTGCAATCCTGCATCATTTAACCTCAGAACTTGTCAATTGTCCAATACTGTGTGTGTGTGTACATATGTGTATACATATACGTATGTATTTATATGTATAGATGAAATATCTATTTTGATCCAAAAAATCTATGACTACTGCTGATCCTTTAGCAATGAACTTTGCCCTCATTAGAAGGAAACTTGTGGATTTTTCTCATTTCTACATCTGTGACATAACATATTCAAACAACGAAGGCTGGAGTCAACTGATTAGTATTTGATGTGCTGAAAAGCCTAATGGTTCTTTATGTGAAACATCTGACAACAGGCAGCCCACTTAATTACTTGGTTGATTTTATAGCTCCGAAATAGTAAAACAGAATAATCCAAATGACTGGCCCATGTGGTGAGTGATATTTTAACATCCATTCAACCCTCAAACTGTGAAGTAAAAGTACTTATCCAAAATCCAATACTTTCAATTTTTCTTTTTACTGTTATAAGTCAAAACCAGCTAAATCGATTTTTTTTTCCGTTGACTTTTGCAAAAAAAAGTTCATTCCCGAACAGATTACATTAGCTGATTTGTAGCCCAGAGGAAATTTTATAGCTAAGTATAACCCTAAAATCATAAAAATATGGGTTTACTTGAGAAGCTGGGAGGATTTGACAGATCTTTGATTATAATAGAACAAATATGTCTTGATAGATGAGCTGCCTTTTATGAAAGAGACTTAAAAGTTTTAACTCTATTAACCTTTACCCACTAGCATCATAGAAAGTTTTGGGACAATGTCTTCCAACTTCTAAGTGGAACATGGCACTGGCGAAGCATGCAGGAGTCCCTGAAACATCATTCAGTGACTTTCAGTATGTGTGCCCAGGGTGTGGCTCCCCTACAACGTTGCAGAACAAATGTCATCCCCCTTGCTTTTTCTACTGCCTAAACACCTTGGCTAAGTGTCTTCATAGTGTAACTGCTGACGATGATGGAAGAGAGGAGGCGGAGGGAGAGGAAAAAAGAAGAACAAGAATATCTTCCTGTAGGCCCCAAAAAAGGAATCTACTACATAAAAACCAATAGTTCATACGATGTAGGATTTTGGTGGGAAACGGTCACACGTAAATAAATGATGAAAATGAGACTCACATCCAGATCCTCTATCTCATTCCCTACCACAAGCTCTCTTCTAAATGATAAGTTTGTAAAAACAAGCAATAGCACCTATCTTGGTCACCTTCCCTTCGCTTCGTATTGTTGAAATTAAGGCCATGTGGACACCTGGTGACAATGCTGGGAAGAGTCCTCATGCCACGTCATGGGGACACTGTGAGCTCTCAAGGCCAGAGCCATCGATGAATGATCTCCCTTGATATTCATCATTTAGGAATCTCAGAATATGCAAACACTGATAAACTAATATTATACTGATCCAAAATTTTATCTATCTTCTTTTGCTTGTCCACACTGATTATCACAGATGAAAGAGAGAAAGAGAGAGAGAGAGAGAAAGAGAGAAATAGAGAGAGCAAGAGAGCAAGCAAGCAAGCGAATTATTGTTTAATGGGTATGGACTTTAATTTTGCAAAGTTCTAGACATCCATTGTACAATGTGAGTATACTTAACATGACTGAATTACAGACTTAAAAATGGTTAAGATGATAAATTTTGGGGGTTTTTTACAATTAAATTTTTTTAGAGGAAAAAAAAAAGTAAAATAACTCTCTTCCCTCTGCCCCCTGCCCGCTTTCCTTCCAAGACTTGTGTCTTGGAGACAAAAAGATGTGGACATAGCTGAGGAATATTTATGTGGCAGAATTGAAAGGATGGGTTATGTTCCTGAATGGGGGGATGAAGAAGACAGACGATATGGGTGTTTTCCAAGTTGCTGGAAAAACTGCAATGGAGAATGGCCGAGAAGGAGCACTTTTCAGAGGAAAGAAGGGATGGAAAGGCATGAGAAGTTCATCTAAGTAGGGATCACCAGCAAGCAGTTGGCTCTGTGGATCTGGAGCTCAGGAAGGAGGGTTAGTGTGGAGATTCCGTGTATTTCTACTGGGAACTCTAATTTTTGGTTAACAGTCAAAACCTAGGCCCTTCAAAATTTTTCTTCTTCTTTAATAATGATAAGCTTGTATTTCTAGAAGTACGTATGGATTCATCTTATGTTTTTCATCTAATATTTCATACGTGAATAATGACAGGCACTGGATCATTTGTGTAAATTAAGAAAAAGTACCTAACACAACAGAAAGATTTAAAGAAGTCGCTTTTCATCTGTTTCATTTACTAGTTCCCATGCTTTTTTTCCCCAGCTATCACCATCTCATACATAGTCAGTTTGATCAGTCTGCAGAATCAAATGCTGAATTTAGGCAAACAAGGGGTATTCAATGAACAGGTGGATTTCTAACAGAACACCCATCAATTCGGCCCACATGGTCAGGCCAGCTGTGTCTGTCAATGCAATAATCAGCATCTGTGCAGACCAGCCTGCCATCAGTGTTTACAAGTCGGAATTGAAGAGGTCTCTCAGCAAGCTGACCGCAAAGGTTTGTGCAGCACCTGTCCAAAGTATATATGACTGCCTCCAGGCAAGCCCATTAGTTCTCTACTTTCATGGACACGAGAACTTGTTCACGAATTTAGCGGGGCCGGGTGGGGCAGGGGAGGTGGGAATAAAAAAACTGGAGCCAGATTCTGGCTCAGAAAGGACACGTGAATGCAAAGCATCCTGACTTGAAGAAACAGAACAGGGGAGGAGGGAATGAGGAAGGCAGGACATCACCGAAACAGAGCCAGTAATGTTTACAGGTAGTAGGATATTGGCGCTCTAAAAAATAGGCTCAGTGGCATGTTTTGAATCAGAGATGTTCTTGAGAAAATATGCCAAGAACTGAAACTGGGCTCACACATGCAAGTTTCCACTCCAAGGCGTATTGCCATGCAGGGCCTAAGTACTTTAAATGGAACTTTGTGACTTGTTTATCTGGCATAGTAACAGCCTTCTCAGATCCAACCATCCCTTTTATGTATTACAAGATAACAAAAGGTTATGTGATTTTAGGAAATTGAGCATATAAACAGGGATATTTGCAACGTATCCAGTGAATATTAAGTGCCTACTTTTATCTCCCAGAGCTTGACGTGCAAAGGTAACTGACTTAAGCATCCCAAAGAGCCTGCATTCACACGGTGATATTTTGCTAAGAATTTGTTGCATTCTAAAATGCAGGCACATTATAGTAATGTTCCATAAAGCACAACCGAGGGTGAATAGCAGGGATGCCCTCTGATTTGGGAGGGCTAATTTTGTTCTCAATTCATTGCAGAGGAAAACAGTATTACAGATAAAACAAAACAGAATCCATATTGTGATGCTGCTGATTATTTCTGAGGCTGGTGACTGCACAGAAGGCTACACAGGCCACTGTGTATTCTTGAGCTTCTAACTGCTGAAGTCGGTTTCCTGCTGCTCCCAGGTGCCCCTTTTAACTACATGCATTTACACTGGCTGCATTAATTCCCCAAAGAAAACTCAAAATCTATCATGTTCACTTTCAGAACTCCAGCAGTCAATTCAAAGTCATGCTTTCAGAGAGTGAACCACGGAAAATAATGGGCAGACCAGACAACAGTTCACAAATGAATCTCTTTATGATTTTTAAAACTACACGTGGGATGAACGGCTAGTGAGTCACCCTGGCTCTTGGGGTCCATTTGCTCTATGTGTGCAGCGGAACTATGACAACCGGAGCACAGCATCCAATCATAATGATCATGACAACAGTTAACATTTATCCAGCAATTCCTTCCGTGCACTCACTTAATTCTCCCAATAATCCTACCGGGTACAGGGGCGCCTGGGTGGCTCAGTTGGTTAAGCGACTGCCTTCGGCTCAGGTCATGATCCTGGAGTCCCGGGATCGAGTCCCGCATCGGGCTCCCTGCTCGGCAGGGAGTCTGCTTCTCCCTCTGACCCTCCTCTCTCTCATGCTCTCTGTCTCTCATTCTCTCTCTCTCAAATAAATAAATAAAATCTTTAAAAAAAAAAAAATCCTACCGGGTACAATTACCATTCCCATTTCACAGGCCAAAAAGTGGCATGCTAAGAGGCCCAGAACTAGTCATTTGCAGACTGAGGTTAAGTCCAATCCCATCTGACTTCAGAGGTCCTGGTCTTACTGCTACACTGACTCTCCAGCTATATATATATATATATATATAGGTAGTAATATAATAATATATAATATATAATATAATATACATATTATATTAATAATAGTAATTAGTAATATAGTAATAGTAGTAATACTAATAATATACTAATAGTAATTGGTAATATATAATATATTATTATAATATATATAATATAATATATATATATTGGTATTGGTTTTTTTGGTATATGTTCAGTTTATTTAAATGGTATTTTACTATAATATAATATAATATAACATATATATATATATATACATATATATATATTAAGGTGCAGACGTATGAGGTGGCTAGGGCTGCCATAACAAAATAACACATGGGATGGCTTAAATAATGGAAATTCATTTTCTCATGGTTCTGGGGACTGTAAGTCCAACATCAAGGTGTGGACAGGTTTGGTTTCCCTTGAGGCCCATGCCCTTGGCTTGCAGATGGCCCTCCCTCTATATAAGCACCTCCCTGGGGTCTCTGTGTGTGTCCTAATTTTTTTTTTTTTTTTAGATTTTGTTTATTTATTTGAGAGAGAGAGAGAAAGGGAGAACACAGAGGAGAGTGAGAGGGAGAAGCAGACTCCCCACTGAGCAGAGAGCCCAATGTGGGACTCAATCCCAGGACCCTGGGATCATGACCGGAGCCAAAGGTAGACCCTTAACCGACTGAGCCATCCAGGCGTCCTAATCTCCTCTTTTTACAAGGATTGGATTAGGACTCACTCTAAGGGCCTCATTTTAATTTAATTACCTAGATTTAAATGCCTGTCTCCAAATACAGTCATAATCTGGCATACTGAGGGCTAGGGATTCAATATGAATTTGGGGGGAAGAAACTGAACCCTTACACCACACATATTAAAGTAATGTTCCATAAAACACCACAGTGTGTGAATAGCTTTAATGCCCTCTGGCTTCTGAGGGCTTAATTATCTAAGGCCTTATTTTGGATTTTCCATTATCAAAAGGTAGTGAGAATGTGATGTTTAAAAACTGTGTTTATCACAGGGAGTGAAGAGCCTGCAGGCAAATGTTCTCTGATTTTTTTTTCATAATCATGTCCTCCGATGACATCAGCTGTGTTTGGGAGTTGCCGGCACAATTCAGTTTGCTGTTTTAGAAGGAACTTCAACCGCAGTATTTGAAAATGTGATCGTGAAACCATAATTCTGCATTAAGATTCCAATGTTGTCACTGCTTTGAGCAGAGCTGATTCCCATTGGTCTTTTAAAAATACCTTTAAATGCTTCCTATTTTAAGAGCAGGTTTACAGCAAAGGTGGTAATACCCTACATACCCTGCCCCCACACATGTGTAGTCTCCCCATTACCAACATCACTCACCGGAGTGGGACATTTATTACTAAGGAGGAACCTACATGGTCATATCATAATCATCCCAAGTCCATAGTTTACCTAGGGTTCACTGTTGGTGTTGTGCATTCTGTGGACTCGAACAAATGTATAATGACGTATATCCGTCATTACAATATTAATACAGAGTAGTCTCATTGCCCTAAAAATTCTCTGTGTTCTGCCTGTTCATCTCCTCCACTACTCCTAGCAACCCACGGGGGTCTTTCTGTTGTCATCACAGTTTTGTCTTTTCCAGAATGTCATATAGCTGGAATCATACAGTAGGTAGCCTTTTCAAGACTGGCCCCTTTCACTCAGTCAAATGCATTTAAGATTCCTCTATGTCTTTTCATGGCTTCATAGCTCATTTCTTTTTAGCTCTGAGTGATATTCCACTCTGGATGTACTTCTTATTGCTTTTTGTTTTCACCCTAGAACTGAGCTAGGTAAGCTCCTTGACCCAGAGCACTCTAACAGTCTAGATCCCTCCTAGATGGCACTTAACACTTTCCCTTTAGATACCTCCTTCCTGATCTCCTGCTATCTCATCCTATAGACAGAGGTTGATTCTTCCCAAATATTTCCCTGTATCTCATTACATATATATGTTTTTCTGAAAAATACAAGGTATTGGTTTTTTTGGTATATGTTCAGTTTATTTAAATGGTATTTTACTATAAATCTTGTTCTGATTCTTATTTTTTTCTTCCACCATTATATTATGGAAACACCTAAATAGCTAGATGTAGCTCTCCATCATGTAGCTACTGAGCATTTGAAATGTGGGTAATGCAAATGAGGGACTGAATTCTTAATTTTAATTGAATTTTAATTCATTTTTAATTTAAAAATTGGTATCTTATTCAATTATTAGAACACTTTTAAGTATTTTTGGAACACCTTGAGTATGCAAATCTATTTTTTCAGCTGTACATTTTATGAAGTCCAGACACAGAAATAAGAGTCAAGTACGTCCAATGAAAATTTAGTGTCTGAGATATGCAGTGTCAAGTATGCACCAAATTTTAAACACTTAGTGGACAAGAGGAATGTAAAATATCTCAATAATTTGTATACTAATATGTCAAAGTGATAATACTTTGGATCTACTAGCTTGACTAAAATATAATATTAAAATTAATTTCCCCTATTTTGTTGTACTTTTTTTAATGTGGCTACCAACAAACTTGAAATAACACATATGACACACATTAAATTTCTGCTGGACAGTGCTGCTCTAGGTTTTAATTTCCCTGACTACTACATAGTATTTTATCCTAAGTATATACACCAAACTTTACCTTCTCTATTTTCCTATCAATAGGCGGATAGGTTGTTTCTAATCCTTTGCCATACTAAACAACCTCAAAATTCCTCTTTTCATGCATCTTCACTGATACTTATTATTACCTGACTTTCTAATCTTTTTTAACCAACCTATTGGGGATAATGTCTCTCAATTTAATAGTAATGTCTCTGAATACTAAGAAGACTGAACATCTCTTTCAAAAAAAATATTAGCCATTCAAGTTTCCCCTTCTGTAAAATGCCCATTTATATCCTTTGCCCATTTAAACTTCTCTTCACTAAGAAGCAGAAATAAAGACTGTATCTACAGTATAAATATTTGGTCAGCTATTACAAATATTTTCAGTATTTTCTCGGTTTGTCCTCTGCTAATTTTTCTACGGCTTTCTTCATTGAACACAATCTTTAATTATAATTTAGTTAAATTCCTCAAGTATCACTCTTATTATTTTAAGAAATGCTACTCCCTGCATGAAATTATAAAGAAATTTCTTAAATTTTCTCCTCATGGTTTCATAGTTTCACCTTTCATATTTGGATCTTTCGTCCACCATGGATTTCTATAGCACTTAGGGCAGATGATTCTCAACCATTCTGGCTGGAGTCAGGTACCTCCCTTCAAGAACTGATCAAAGCCCTAGACTCTTTCACTGGAAGGAAACATGTGCATATAACACTGTGCACATACTTGCAGAGATTTCTCAGACCTCCTACTCCAAGTCTTTCCCATGGTCTGTGAAATCCAGGCTAAGGATCCCTAAGTCTTATGGCCTCTACCACCTATTCTAAAATCTCACTGTAATTTCCATAGCCTGGTTCACCCTTTGTATTCTTGGTTATCTCATGTTCTCAACTAATTCACAGGCTCCTTAACGACAGAGACCTTGATTCAAATGTCTCCAAAATTTTTCAGAGTACCTGAGAGCAAGGAGTGTTCATCAAATAAACCGCTTAGCAACTGATACCTCAGAAAATAGATTCAGAAGACTGTACTTATTGATCCCAGGGTTACTCTAACGAGGCGACAGTTGATTCACCCACTCAACTGGCATTCACAGAGCTTGTCCATTGTTCCAGGCCCTGGGCTAGATGCCAGAAACTCAACAAGGAAAAAGATACAGTGTGTGCTCTTAGAGGGTTCCTAGTCCTTGGGGGAGACAGAGGAGAAGCAACTGTAAAAGGTGGCATATACGCTCTGCCAGGGGAAGGAGAGGGAGCTGTGGGACTGCACAGGAGGGAGCACCGAATGGGGCTTCTGAGGAAAAGTAAGGGTGGTTGTCTCAGGAGGAGTTGCATTTAGGCAGAGACCCAGAAGATGAGGAGAAGGTAGGCAGCTCACCTAAGAGTCATAGGAAGGAAAAGAGGGTCTCCTGGAAACCACCCTGTGGTTAATACAGTGAACCAGGCAGAACACTCCTGTGGTTCATTCTGGTACTCCTGAAAGAAGCAGGTGGGACGCTCAGCAGAGCAACCAAGAAGACCGATGTTCACACACACTGGTCAGATCATACTGGTGCCCACTTAAAGGATGGCCAGATAAAACACGGGACATCCAGTTAACTTTAACTCTTATCAACAACCAAGAGTTTGGGGGATTTTTTTGTTTGTTCGTTTGTTTTGGTTTTTTCTTAGTATAAGTACACCCCATGCAGTATTTGGGCCATACTTGTGCAAACAATCTCTGTGGGCATGTGAAAAGTTGGAGAAACCAGGTCTATGATTTGATGACACTTCCCACTTTTTTTTTCCTTTCCCACCTGCCACACCTAAGTCACACCTTGACTGTGCCTACTCAGCCTTCTTCATCTCTTACTACTTTATCTCCATCACTTTCCTCCTTCACACAGCCTTCTCCCGATACAACCCTCTATGACATTCACAGGGCACAAACCACCCAAATAAAGAAGAAATGCTTTCTTAAAAAAATACACATACATGCATACATACACAAGTAAATATTCCCTTTCAACACAATTGTTAACATAAATATATGCACGGCCCCAATCCAATTAGGCATTTTATATATATATATGAATCAGAAATGATATACACTACATTCTTCAAAGGGATAATTCTGAGAAAAAAATACCACCCACATACATTTATTAAGAGCAAAACAAATGTAATTATTTTGTTCAATCACTGAAAAATGTTATAAATATGAGCTATTATTACATGTAGCAAAATCAGTTTAACTTGATAACTCCACATATGATAGTTATTTAGCTTTTTAATCATAAAATTTACAAAAGTTTTGGATCAGATTCAAATTTCTTTTTAGAACCAAATGACAAGTTTGCAAACAATTATTGGGAAGAAATAGGAACAGATGAAAGCAAAAGAAAGGAGAAAGGTTACGTAGTGTGAAATCATGTTAAATCACAAACTTACAGCAAATTCTAACACAGAACCTGGAAAACACTTCCTATTTGTGTGAGATAAATGAAAGCACCAAGGTCAGATCAGAAAAAAAAAAAAAATACAAGGTTTCTTCAGACAGATAAATGGCAGAACCAATGTAAATGCATCCTCAGATCCTGTCACCATGGAACGATGCTGCTGAGATACAAACCCCCCACCCAGCCAACGATTCTCAATGAGCATCATGGTTTTTAAATTAGTGGGAACTCTGTCATAATGATGGAACAAGGAAGTCCATTCAGTACCTTGACAGCTGTACATTATTTTCAGTAAAGATAATACTGAGAACCAGACAGCAAGGTTTCTGCCTGATCTGTTTATTCATAATAAAAACAGCCTGTACTGAGTGGATGCTACACACCAGGTGCTTGCTGAGCACAGGACAAGAGTCCATAAATGCTACCTCATCTCCTTTGTTGTTGTGATGGTGGTGATGGTAGTTATACATGCCTTCAGATCTCTTTACACACTGTCATCGCGTGAAAATTTTTAAATCCCATCCTCCGCCTACCCACGATGATGACATTTCACCACCTATCACTGGCGAGAAATGCATTAACAAAAAAAGGTAAGGAACCAGTGAAGGGAGGATGGATGCCTTTGCTACCTGTTCCGAATTCCCTCTGAAGATATCACATGCACGTGTGTGTGTGTGTGTGTGTGTGTGTGTGTGTGTGTCCACGCGTGTTCCTTGACCAGGGGGGATAGTTGCCCAACACCAGGAGGAAATAAAAAAAAATACCTGTCACAATAGGATTCTCTATGCAAGTAAAAAGAAGTGATGACCCCCATTCCACAGTAACAGCCTTCTATGTGTGTGCCACACCTGAAACACTCTTCTCACGCGAGGAGAGAGGTACCCTTAACTATTTGGCATCTTTCTCTCCTCTTGACACTGAGATGCTCCAACACGCCGTCAGGGTTTTTCAGAAGGGACTACACTGTCAGCTCCAGCTTGCAGCACAGAGACGTGACATCTTGAGTGGGTCTCTCCTTGTCACTTTCCCCCATACTTTGGCACACACAAAAACGCCTGTCAAACACCATCTGACATACGTGGCTTCAAGGAGAAAACAAAAAAAATAACCACTTTACTATGAAAGACTCTAACTAGAAAAGGCAAAGAGATGCCAACTGACAAATGCACAGTGATAGGCTTTCTTCTTCTTTCTAAATCTCAGATTTATTCCTGAGGTTCCTGGCCAATTTCTGTGTCATAAAGATGGTGGTCTATAGCACTCCAAGGCTTTAGCATTTGTACCAAGAAACATTATACCATGATCTAGGAAAGGAAAGACGAGGGAAAACCAACATTTTCTGGGCAATGGCTACAAGGCAAACACCATGCGAACATTTTGGAAAAGTTCTTTGATTTTATTTAATCGAGGGGACCAACATGTTGAAGAAGCAGGCTTATCATTATCTCACAGGGATATCAGCCCAGAGGGGTTAAATGAGTTGCCAAAAGCCACAGAGCTAGCCATTAGAGGGGCAGGAAGTGGACCTCAGATCTGATTGCAGAGGTTACACTCACCCCCACACACCACCAACCCTCACCAACTCTGAAGATGCTGAACAAGGGCTCCTGAGGACTCCGGAAGTACTCAAGTCAGCAGGCCAACATGGATACGTTGGATAATAATGTTCAAATACTTAATAAGAAACACCAGCTGTCAGGTGTGGAAAGAGCTGCTCCAGGCACAACCAAATCACATGCATGTCCTCGAAAAACAACTTGCCACCAGCCCCCTTTTTCAGGAAGCTCTCTGAGAACACATCTCTGTAAGGGCCAAGGGTGTTATGCGGTTCCCGCACGCAGGGCTTCGCGAGGCAGTGTGGGGTGGAAGGTCAGCACGCAACACTTCTGCTTTACCTCTTCAAGTTCAGTTTGGACGTAACTCTTCTGAGACACACAGAGAACGCAGATTCTACCGTGGACGTCGCCCAGAAATGTTGGACTTGATTACAAAGACCAGGCTGCTTTTGGTTCTATTGCTTTTGATGTATTTGGAACGAAAAGATTTTCTGCCTGAAAGTAACCATTTATAATATACTAAGGTTGGGGGAGGAGAGGATGATAGGGTACTCTTGCCTTTTTTTTTTCTATTCCTACCACCCTGTCCCAATTCTATTATTTGCAAGAAGTTCTTTAACAGAAGCTCTTCCACACCCCTACCCTGCTGCACGTTTCCATGTGCCCAACCAGTAGTTAGACGCCACGCATGCGCTTCTGATTTGAGCGCATTAACAGAGGATGGCATGTGCTTCGCGCTGGTGTTCTTCCAGCCACCTCCCTCGCCAGCTGCTGAAATGATGCCACCGCAGTCTCGGTGTCGCGCAGATTGTACACCCTGATACCAGGAAAGCAGAAGCATTTCTCAAGGAGTCTTTGCCTGGCTTGGTGGGAACACAGAAACTGCTTTTTATCAAAATGAGAAACATTTTCTTTCCCCCATGGGAAATAGCAAAAGCAGTTTGAAAGAGGGGTAGAGACTTTTTATCTTGGAAAAAGTGTTTTCAGCATGGTAGACAGAGAGGCACGCTTTCCTTTCTCTCTCGAGATCAACCAGATCTGTGACGCCAGCCACCCCCAGGTCATGCCACAGGTACAAGGAGTGCTAAGTCCTAGGGGCCACTCTTCCTGCTCGGAAGATCTTGCCATTTCTGCCTGACCATTCTCAAATCCATGTCCTGGACATACAAGTGTCCTATTTTTTTTCTTTCCTACCCTAAACAAAACAAACAAAAAAATCCACCCTCCCCCCCCCACCCCCGCAAACACCCACTATTATGTACTTCTTCATTCTTGTCATGAGTAGGGGTTTCCGGGAGTGGAGGACTGGGTAACAATGTGGAATTAATTATCTGAACAGTTACTATGTGCCAGGCCAGGCATATCCTAGCATTATTCTACATAAACCTGAGGACAAACCTTTAACAGCATCATTATATCCATATGGTGGATGACAAAGAAGAGGTGAAAATGCTGAAAATGCCAAAGGACGTACTTCTATTAAGTGGAACACTACAAGGATCTGGAGTATGACCCCTGCCTGATCTTTTGCTTCTGAGCCTTCCCATGCGACCAAGCGGCATTGCCATACATTTCCTGCCCTAGAAAGCCTAGTATGAAATGCTGTTCCTTGAATAAACAACACGTGGTGTATATATATATATATATATATATATATATATATATATATATATATACACACACAGTGGAATATTACTAACCTTATAAAGGAATCAAATTCTGACACATGCTACAACACGGGACCTTGGAAACATTATGCTAAGTCAAATAAGCCAGACACAAAGGACAAATATTGTATGGTTCCACTTCGAGTGGGATACCTAGAATAAATTCATAGACACAGAAAGTACCACAGAAGTTACCAGTGGCTAGGGGGAAGAGGGAATGGGGAATTACTGTTTAATGGGTACACAATTTCTGTTTGGGATGATGAAAAAGTTCTGGAAATGGATAGCGGTGATGGTTGCACAACAGTGTGAATATACTCAATGCCACTGAATGGTACACTTAAAAAGGATTAAAATGGTAAATTTTATGTTATGTATATTTTATCAACATATAAACAATATTTCCCTCCTCTCCCTTTTATAGAAACCACATCTACCCTGATGCCAAAGCTCTTAGAACTACCTCTTGTTAGTGCTAAAGTGATACAAAATACTATCAATTCCAGGCACATCACCTCTAATCCGCTGACAATCTGCTAAAAATACTGTGCTAATAAGGATTCTGAGGATGTTTCCTGGTCCAAGTGGGATAAATAGCAGGATGGACTTGTAAAGCCCTCCCACAAAGACAAACAGAAATGTCAGATAAAACACAACAAAATATTTTTAATTGCTCCTGGAAATGTGAATTGGAAAACACAGTCCAAGTGCCAAGAGCTGAGGTGGAGAGAATGTGGTACAGAGAGCCTACAATAGACAAGAGCAACTGACTTCCTGAAGGCCTAGGAGTCAAGTAAGCAAGGAAATACAGGTAGCTACAAAGGAGAAAACAAGAGAGCTTTTTCTATGACCATGACGTTCATGGGTGTGGGCTGCAGAGAGCTTCCTCAGCTCTTGATGCCTTCTCCTGCCAGTTCAAGACTCCACACAGTCTTGCTATAAATCTCCCTTCCCCTCATAAAACTTTGGTATTTAAATACCAAATTTAATTTGGTATTAAAATCCCTATTTCTTAAATCTAAGATAGTCTAACTTCAACAGGGCCTCAGTAGGTAGTGTGGTCATATAATGCGTCCTCCACGGAGAGCAATTTCAATTCACCGGCATTTTACTATACTCCATGAGCTTACTGTGCTTTGATAGACAACATGCCCAAATGCAAAGAGAAATATGGATAGTCATCCAATTTCTTATTATTGGTAGAAGTAGGACAATAGGAAAGTGGTATTTTTAACACCGGGAACCTCTACAACTTGCTTGAACCATAGACAAAAATAACAAACACACTGGAAATTATAATAATCATTAAAAAATAAAATATTTGTGGAAATCCATCCTCCTGTTACCAAAAAAAAAAAAAAAAGTTTCTCTGGCAAAAAAGAAATCCTTCAAATCAACCAACTTTCAAATTACCTAAAAATCAAACTGAACTGAATTAAGGTCATAGAATCAATACTTGGGGACTAACTAAGGATCATTAAATTCTGTGTTACTGAATATTTGGAAAAAACCTTTTTAACATGCATCACATAACACGGTCTTTATTTCTAAGATCTTTTCCCTAAATCCTGCCTACATGTAGTTTGTGTAATGATTAATCTTTTGCCTTAACTGTTTTATATGTCAGAAATATTGGAACGCATGCTGATTGTTCTTGGTAAACTATTTTGTATAGTTTCTCCTACATACTACCTACTTTGAATAAGTTACATGAAAAACGCTGCACATTTGGGAAGAAAGCAGCTTATTAGGAGAAAAACGAGATTTTGAATTATAAAGAATCAATATACAGTTGTCTTAGTCAGTTGTAGATTTTAAAAATGTAGCACCACTTTTTGGCCCCAGTGTGAAACAAAGATCAATTTTTTTTCTCTTTCTTTTCTCATACTGGAGAACATTGTTGAGTTTAATCATAAAGAAGAATCTTGTTTTGATTTCCTCTATCAATTATTTCTTGGAAAAATGCACTATGGCAATCCTCTTCAGAATTTTAGAAACAGAAACGCTTCTCATTTTTCAGACAGCCAATGAGGTTGGGGTGGATGCGTGAAGGGGCTAAGATCTGGATATAGGAGAGCTCCTACCTCTGATTCTAGGGAAGGGCTTTTTCACGAGGGGCAAGCTAATCGTGGGTACATGCACGATGCCTAAGTGTTGGCTGTCATGCTCCACTCAGATCCACAATCCCATTGAAACCTGTCACTTTCAAGAGTGCAAATAATAGGAGGGGAAAAGAGCACCGGAGTCGGACATTCTGTAACAAGAGCCCAGTGGATTCCTACCTTTCATCTAAGACACTTCAATGGTTTCAGAGCAGATCCGTAGATGCTACATAGTGAAAGAACCTATGCAAAATCACAGGGAGAGTCTGGAGTAAGAGATGGAATGTGACGATCCCAGGCCTTGCCCTCCAACCTTAAGTCCACATCATACAGCCTCTTTACAAAAGTCTCTCTGAAAGCCCAACAGTTGCCACTCTGGTTGGAGACTTACTGCTGAAGAGTCAGTGCATAGAGATGGATATCTGACTAAGTTAGTTTTCCTTTTTATATGCTCGCTCGCTTGCTCTCTCTCTCAAGAACTAAGGGTTTTTCACGTTACAAAATAAAATGCAAACCAAGAGCATTTTGTATTTTTGCATTTCGATTCCCTGTTTTGTCAGTGAGTAATTATAGCAAATAAAATATTGCAGCTGAATGTAAATTGTTAGACAACCAGATCACACCAGGATATTTTTCTTCCACAAGTTTTACATCATAGCACGTTAAATATTAAAATACTGAAAGTCAAGTAAACAGAGAGGGTTCTTTTGCTCAAAGCATTAATTTTAAACAAACAGTTCACTGTTATTCAGATCAGATGCTGGGAAACAAATGATGTTTTCTTTCAAATAAGGTGAATATATCATCTGGAGGAAAGTAGACAGGAGAATCACATAGAAATAAGGGCATTTGTGACATTAGAGATGAATTTCCACCAGAAGAACAGAAGAGAATTCATGTGTAGGAGAAAAAGAAAAAGAAAGGTTTGCAAAAGGGAATTTGGAAAAGAGCAAGAAATGAGAAAGATTGATTTATGCCTAGAAGAAAAAAATGAAGATATGTCTCACACCAGAAAAGAAACCTGATTCAAAATAAGGCAGGCAGAGAAGAAATCAAACAGTTTCTGATACAGTGAATTTCAGTTTTCTTACGTAGTTACCAAGAAGGTAGAAGGAAGAAACATTTTCGTATCTCTGAAAGATTACCAGTCCATAAAATACCAATCAATAAGAACTGACTAAGTACCTAACACGTGTTCAGCAACAAAACAGAAAATTAGACATGGTTCTCCCCAGACACTTTACTGTGGGGTTAAGCAAAGGGAGTGCTCAAATAATGACAGTGGGAACGCTACACTGCGGAATTAACAACATCCGTAACTCAGAATTTAAGGATACAGATGATGACAGGGAGTTTGAGTTCCAGTCGTAACACTATCATTTCATGAACATCTCCTGCTTTTCAAACCCTGTGCTGGAAGCCAGATGTTTACGACACCCAACATTTAAAACAATCCATTAAGAATTATTCCTTCTAGATTACTGAAGAAAATAAGTCGCTTATGTTACACAATGAATAAATAAATGGCAGAGCCTGAATTTAACCAAAGTTCTCCCCTTCTCCCAAGGTCATGCTTTTTCTTCTACCAAAGGGCTGGATTTATCCTAAGAAAGACTTTGGTCTATGAATCCCGACAGCCAAATAACAATCAATTAAAACAGAAACGAAAAACAAACAGAAAAGCAGTGTGGGAAAAGGTTCTTTGTAAGGGAGGTGCTCCCAACATCATTAAAGCAACAAGACTGTAATGATATGGAAGATTTTTTTCTTTTAAAAATTTCTTTGGGGGGACATGTATTTGCTTGAAAGCAAGCCTCTCAAACCATTTCAGAGTTGAAGACTGGAGGACATGGATACTGGTGTCCATAAAGTCTTCACAGGAGGCAAGTCTCTTCTATGGAGGTGGGGGAGCAAGGAAGGGGGGAAGGGGAAGGAGAGCCAATCTCTTACCTTTTTCAGTTTGCTATTAAAGTAAAACAAAAACTAAAACAAAAAAACAAAACCTAAGAATATGACTGTTACAGATAAATGTGGACAACCAGGCCATCATTTTGAATGGAGCAAAACACTGTAAGATACTTGGACAGGGGAAACAGAAAGATTCCCAGAAAGGGTAAACAACTTTAAATTCTCATGAAAAGTGGGATTAGGGGTTTGGGTCCATTATAGTTACATCTACATAGGGCAAGGAGGTTCCTGGGGACATCTAGTTTATAGGACCAATTATTTGTCAATATGGTAATTTTTTGACGATTATTAGATGAGACTGAATATAAACAAAAAATAATAATAATTTTGCATTTGAACCGAGTGATATATCCCAGATAAGTCACTACACTGTATGAGGTTTCTGTAATAAAAACAAAATAGTCCAGCCAAATTTACATTGGTTGAGAACAGCCAGAACATGGACTCACTATGTCCACGGTAGCTCATGAGCTTCTCTTCTAGACAAAAGCCCAGAGTGATCACTAAATAGAATTAACCTAATAGACATTCCACTCAATTATTTTTAGAAAGCTACTGAGAGGGATTGAAACTGGGGGGGATGAATAAACAGGAGATTTTTCTTCTACCTGTTTGTTAGGGAATATGTGGTTTAAGCTTTCCTAGATATTAAACCTCTGGCAACTTCCTAATAGAACGGGAAATTTGTGTACCTTTTTAAAACCAGCAAATTCACTGACAAAAATCTGCCCACAGATTGACTTAGAATATACCAAAGTAGGGACCTTGGGGAGGTGGCAAAGTAAGAGGACCCTGAGCTCACCTCCTCCCATGGACACATCAAGGCTACAACTACATATAATGCAACTCACTCTGAAAAACACCTGAAGGTGAGCAGAACAGCTTTTCCACTGTTAAAAATATAAAGAGGGGGCCACATCAAGGAGGGTAGGAGGGGCAGAGACAAAGTTGGGAACCAAGCCCCTGTGCAGAGACCCACAGGTAAAGAGGTCCTACCAGAGGGGTTCAAGCTCCACATTCAAGCACCCCTTGCCCTGGGGATCTGCACCAGGAAGATAAGCCCCCATAGCAATGGGCTTTGAAAATCAGTGGGACTTAACTGTGAGAGAGCCAGAGAGCAATGGCCAACTGAGACTCCACTCTTAAAGGGCCAGTGGGTTGTAACAGCACAGAGGCAGCAGTGTGAAAAGTACCTGGGTTATATATGAAGAAGATTCATGGACTAATTTTAAGTTGTGCTCTGGAAAGGCAGGGATCTATAGGAGCTTTCTCCAGGAAAAGGAGTGCTGGTGGGCACCATTTTTCTTGCCCTCCTTTAGGCTAGCTAGCAGGATGCTAGAAGGAGCCACTTCTGACACCCTCCTTCTACTTGGCTAGCACTGCTCACCCCACCATGGATTTTCCCTGCAGACCTGCCTCACCCAACCTTATCCCAGCAGGTACCCTTCCAAAGCAGCCCTGCCACACCCAACAGGCAACCTCAGTAGGGAACAGTGTCCCACCTGAAGCAACTCCTGCCCTCCCACACCTACAGCAGCTGTAGCCAGCATCCCTCAGCCAGCTATACCAGGGCCAGCGCTATCCACCACTGTACCCACAGTAGTCACAGTCAGTTACTGCAGCCAGCCAGGCTGGGGGCCAGCCCCACCCACCCTCATGTCCACAGTAGTCACAACCCAGTCACCCCAAGAGGGTAGAGCAGCCCATGCAGGGAACAACCCTGGAGTTCCAAGTTCTGGTGACCAGGGAGGATTGTACTACTGGATCCTCATAGGAAGCTTCTGTACAAGGCCACTACTTTCAGTAGTGGGAGACAGAGCTGATCTAATACATAGAAACAAACACAGAGAGCCAGACAAAATGAGGAGACAGAGAAATATGTTCCAAATGAAACAATAATGACAACAGAAAAACTCAGAAAAAGAACTAAATGAAACACAAATAAGCAATCTACCTGACAAAGAGGTCAAAATAATGGCCATAAAGATGCTCATGGGATTTGAAGAGTGGATGAACTCAATGAGAACTTCAACAGTGAAACAGAATATATATATATAAACAACCTATCAGAGGTGAAGAAAACAATCACTGAAATGAAAAAATACCCTAGAGGGAAAAAAAGAGTACATTAGAGGATATATAAGAATGGATCCACAATCTGGAAGACAGGGTAGTAGAAATCACCCAAGCTGAACAGCAAAAAGGAAAAAAATAAAAATAAAAATTGAAGGTATATTAAGAGACTTTTGGGACAAAAGCATATTAACATTTGCATTAAAGGATCCCTGAAGGAAAAGAGAGAAAAAGAAGTAGAAAACTTATTTGAAGAAATAATAGCTAAAAGTTTCCCTAATCTGAGGAAAGAAACAAACATCCAGATTCAGAAACCACAGCCAGCCTCAAACAAGAGAAACCCAAGGAAGTCTACACCAAGACACATCATTATTAAAATGTTAAAAATTAGAGAAAGAGGATGTTAAAAGCAGCAAGAGGGAGGAAAATAGTTATGTACAAAGATAACCCCATAAGGCTATCAGCTGTCTCTCAGCAGAAACTTTGTAGGCCAGAAGGGAGAAGTGTGATGTAACCAAAATGCTGAAAGGAAAAAACTTACAATCAAGAATACCCAGTGGCACCTGGGTGGCTCAGTCGGTTGAGTGGCTAACTCTTGATTTTGGCTCAGGTCATGATCTCAGGGTCATGGGATCAAGCTCTGCATCAGGCTCCATGCACAGTGGGGAGTCTGCTTGAGATTCTCTCTCCCTCTCCTTCTGCCCCTCCCCGCTGCTCATGCTGTCTCTCTCTCTCTTTCTAAAATAAATAAATAAATCTTAAAAAAAAAAAAGAAAAGAATACCTGACAAGGTTATCAGAACTGAGGAAGAGATAAGGAGTTTCCCTGACAAACAAAAGTTAAAGGACTGAATAGGCCTTACTAGAAATGTTAAAGAGACTTCTTAAGTGGAGAACAAAAGCCATAGAAGAAAAATTATCAAAGGAAAAAATTTCACTGGTAAAAGCAAACTCCGAAAAGTAGTAGATCCATCACTTGTAAAGCCAGTATGAAAGTAAAAAAGACAAATGTAGTAAAATCAATTATATCTACAAAAATTAGTTAAGAGATACCCAAAATAAACATATGTAAAGTATAACACTGTATACATAAAACACAGATGGGGGAATAAAAATGTAGTGCTTTTGGAATGTGTTTGAACTTACGGGACCATCAACTTAACATAGACTGCTATACACATAGGATGTTTTATAGACCTCACGGTAACCACAAACGAAAAACCTCTAATAGAGAGACAAAAAATAAAAAGAAAGGAATCCAAGCATAACACTAAAAAAAAGTCATCAAATCACAAAGGAAAAGAGCAAAGGAAGAAGAAAGGAACAGAGAAAAATTACAAAAACAACCAGAAAACAATAGACAAAATGGCAATAAGTACATACCTATCGATAATTAATTTAAATGTAAATGGACTAAATGCTCCAACCAAAAGACATAAGGTGACAGATAAAAAACACAAAACCCATCTATATGCTGCCTACAAGAAACTCAATTCAGAACTAAAAACACATACAAACTGAAAATGAAGGGAAAATATTTTCCATGCAAGTAGAAGCAAGAAACAAACAACAAAAACTGGGGTAGCAATACTTATTTCAGACAAAAAGACTTTAAAACAACATCTGAAACAAGACACAAAAAAGGCCATTATGTAATGATAACAGGATCAATCCAACAAGAGGACATAATAATTTTAAATATGTATGCACCCAATGTAGGAGTACCTAAATATCTAAAGAAAATATTAACAGAATAAAGGGAGAAGTGGACAGTATTAGAATTATAGTAGGGGATTATTAGATCATCTAGACAGAAAATCAATAAAGAAACAGTAGCTTTGAACAACACATTAGACCAGATGGAATTAACAGATATATATAGAACATTAGATGTGGAAACAACAAAATACACATTTTTTTTTTGAGAGAGACAGAGAGAGAGGGGAGGGGTAGAGGGTGAGAGAGAATCTGAAGCAGGCTCCACTCTCAGCATGGAGCCCAATGCAGGGCTCAATCTCACAACCCTGAGATCATGATCTCAGCTGAAATCAAGGGTCAGACACTTACTTAACCAACTGAGCCACCTAGGTGCCCCAGAATACACATTCTTTTCAAGTGCACCTGGAACATTCTCAAGGATAGATCACATGTTAGGCTACAAAACAAGTGTCCATGAATTTAAGAACACTGAAATCATATCAATCGTATTTTTCAACCACAATGGTATGGAACTAGAAAAAAGCACAAACATGTAAAGACTAAACAACATGCTACTAAAAAGCAATGGGTCAGCAAAGCAACAAAAGAGAAAATTAAAAAAAATACCTGGAAACAAATGAAAATGGAAACATAATGGTTCAAAATCTTTGGGATCCAACAGAAGAGTTCTAAGAAGGAAGTTTATAGCAATACACAAAAATAAGAAAAATCTCAAATAAACAATCTAAACTTACACCTAAAGAAACTTGAAAAAGAAGAACAAAGCCCAAAATTAGAAGGAAAAATAAAGATCTAAAATAAAAATAAATAAAACAGAGATTTAATAAGCAATAGGAAAAAAATCAATAAAAATAAAGCTCATTCTTTGAAAAGAGAAACAAAATTGATAAATCTTTAGCCAGACTCAGCAAGGAGAAAAAGGACTCAAATAAATAAACTCAGAAATGAGAACTACAAAAGATTATAAGAGACCAGTATGAAAAATAGAATGCCAACAAATTGGACAACTAAGAAGAAATGGATAAATTCCTAGAAACATACAATTTTCCTGATACAAAACTATATCAGGAAGAAGTAGAAAATCTGAACAGACCAATTACTAGTAACAAAAATTAGTCTCAATAAACAAAAATCCAGGATCAGATGGCTTCACAGGTGAATTCTACCAAACATCTAAAGAAGAGTTAATTCCGATCCTTTTCAAATGACTATTAAAAAAATAAATAAATAAATGATCAAAGATAGAAGAATGCTTCCAAACTCATTCTACAAGGCATTACCCCGATCCCAAACAAAAAAGAAAAATTTAAGGGTCAATATCCTTGATAAACATAAATGTAAAAATCCTTAACAAAATATTAGCAAACCAAATTCAACAAGAATCATTCACACAATCAAGTGGAATTTATTCCAGGAATGCAAGGATGGTTCAAAATCCACAAATCAATCAAAGTGCTTCCTTAGCAAAATAAAGGATGAAAATCATATGATAATTTCAATAGATGCAGAAAAAGCATTTGACAAAATTCAACATCCATTCATTATAAAATCTCTTAACAAAGTGGTTTAGAGAGAACATAATCTCAGCATAATAAAGCCTATATAAGGCAAACCCACAGCT
Source organism: Neomonachus schauinslandi (assembly GCF_002201575.2). Classification (NCBI taxonomy): domain Eukaryota; kingdom Metazoa; phylum Chordata; class Mammalia; order Carnivora; family Phocidae; genus Neomonachus; species Neomonachus schauinslandi. The sequence continues at coordinate 187,152,142 of NC_058403.1, read as the reverse complement.
AGCATCCTACTCAATGGTAAAAAGCTGAAAGCTTGGGCGCCTGGGTGGCTCAGTTGGTTAAGCGACTGCCTTCGGCTCAGGTCATGATCCTGGAGTCCCGGGATCGAGTCCCGCATTGGGCTCCCTGCTCGGCAGGGAGTCTGCTTCTCCCGCTGACCCTCCCCCCTCTCTATCTCATTCTCTCTCAAATAAATGAATAAAATCTTTAAAAAAAAAAAAAAAGCTGAAAGCTTTTCCTCTGTGATCAGGAACAAGACAAGGATGTTCACTCACACCACTTTTATTCAACATAGTACTGGACATCCTAGATGCAGCAATTAGACAAGAAATAAAAGCATCTAAATCCAAATTGGTAAGGAAGAAGTAAGACTGTTGCCATTTCCAGATGACATGTTACTGTATATAGAATACTCTGAAGACTCCATCAAAAAACTACTAGAAATAACAAACTCAGCAAAGTTGCAGGATGCAAAATTAATATACAGAAATCTGCTGTTTCTCTACAATAATAACAAATTAGGAGAAGAGGAAATTAAGAAAATAATCTCATTTATAATTGCATTAAAAACAATAAAATATCTAGGAATAAATTCAACCAAGGAGTTTTGTAAAAGACTGTATTGTGAAACCATAAGACACTGATGAAAGACACTGAAGTCAGCACAAATAAATGGAAATATATACCATGCTTATGGATTGGAAAAGTTAATACTGTTAAAATGCCCATATTACCCAAAGCAATCTATAGATTCAATACAATCACATCAAAATACCAACAGTATTTTTCACAGAACTAGAGCAAATTACACTAAAATTACTATGGAACCACAAAAGACCCCAAATAGCCAAAAAAATCTTGAGAAAGAAGAACAAGGCTGGAGGTATCACAGCCCCAAATTCACAACTATACTACAAAGATACAGTAATCAAAACACTATGGTACTGGCACAAAAACAGACACATGGATCAACGGAGCAGAAGAGAGCCCAGAGATAAGCACACACAATGTCATTTTACCTACAAACAGGAGGCAAGAATATACAATGGGGAAAACACACTTCAATAAAGATCTGCAATAAACAGTACTGGGAAAACTGGAATGCTACATGCCAAATAATGAAACTGGACCACTTTTGTACCAAATATACAAAAATAGACTCAAAATGGAATAAAGGCCTAAATATAAGACTCAAAAATACAAAGCTCCTAAAAGAAAACATAGGCAGTAATCTCTTGAACACTGGTTTTAGAAACATTTTTCCAGACCTGTCTTCTCAGGCAAGGAAAATAAAAGCAAAAATAAATAATTGGGATTATGTCAAATTAAAAAGTTTTTGCACATTAAAGAAACCATCAACAAAACAGAAAGGTGATCTCCTGCAAATAAGGGGTTAATATCCAAAATATATAAAGAACTCATAAAATTCAACACCAAAACAAATGGTTCATTTAAAAAAGGGACAAAAGACCTGAATAGAAATTTTTCTAAAGAAGACATAAGATGGCCAACAGACAACCAATAATTCCACTTCTGGTTATTTACCTGAAAAAAAATGAAAACACTAATTTGAAAAGATACACATACCCCTATTTTTATTGCAGTAGTATTTACAATAACCAAGACATGGAAGCAACCTCAGTCCATCAACCAGTGAATGGATAAAGAAGATGTGGTATGTATGTGTGTATAGGTGTGTGTGTGTGTGTGTGTGTGTGTGTGTGTGTGTGAATTCATATTGCAATATTACTCAGCCATAAAATAGACTGAGCTCTTGCCATTGACGACAACATGAATGGACCTTGACAAATATCATATGATTTCACTTATATGTGTAACCTAAAAAACAAAACAAAACAAACAACAGAAACAGATTCATGGATATAGAGAACAGGCTGGTAGTTGCTAGAGGGAAAGCAGGGGGGCATGGGCAAAATAGGTGAAGGGATTAAGACAGACAAACTTCCAGTTATAAAATAAATAAGGTACAATGATGAAATGTACAAAATAGGGAATATAGTCGATAGTATTGTAATAACTTTGTATGGAAACAGATGGTAACTACTTACTGTGGTAAGCATTTCATAGTATGTATATTGTTGATTAATTTTGTTGCACACCTAAAACTAATATAATATTGTATTTCAATTATACCTCAAAATATGCCAAAATATGCCAAAATGATACACAGTAATGTTCATCATAGCACTGCATGTGAAAACAAACAGGAAAGAACCCATATGCCATCAACTGGATTAAATATATTTCAGCTCATCAGTACAAAGCAGTATGTACAGCTAAGAAAAACAATGAGGTAGGTCTGTTCTTCAAAATATAATATGATGGAAAGAACAAAGTGTGAAGAGTGCATATAATATCGAGTAATTTAAACAAAGTTTAAAAGGATGTGTGTCACTGTTTAGATGTGACATCTGTATAATTTCTTTTTGAAAAGTTACAGAAGAAACCTCACAATGCCAACATTTGGAGAGAAGAGGACAACAGATCAAAATAGGTAAGGAATGGTGACTTTTTTTTTTTTTAATTTAGTATATCTGACACACAATGGTATATTAGTTTCAGGTATATGACTTAGTGATTTGACAAGTTTGTACATTATCCTATGTTCACCACAAATATAGCCACCTCACTTTTCTTCTTACACTTTTATGTTTGGTGTTTTAGTACATGCATGCGCTGTCTGGACTAAGATAAAAATACGTAATATTAATGGAACAGAAAGTATTGGGAACAGGATCCGAGCCTGCCAGGTGAACCACTAATAGAACAGGGCCCTACAACTGTGGTTACTATGGCTGACCTCAGTGCACAAAGTGGACATGAGTCCAAACAAAGGAAACTGTACGCATGAGCACATGTAAACACACACAGAGCGAGGAAGCAGGAGATCCATGTGAGGACATACCAGTCGAAGTGCATTTAGTGACTGCAGAATAATCCAGTTTTAGATTCTATTTGCATTTACTTCCCTCGCCCTTTAACCAGTACCACAAACAGCTATTATTTACCCGATTCCTTATCAGATACTACGTTAGGCACTTCACATGCATGATCTCATTTCCTTCTCATTGAAAAAGTCATTGGTTAATATTGCAATCTTCCCATTGCATATGAAGAAACGGACTCTTAAAGGTATCAGGTAACTTTTTCAAAGGCACATATCTAGCAACCGGCAGAACTGGGATTCAAATGTAAACCCAGCAGTCTTCAGGGCCACTGATAGTGCACTGCATTCACTCCTGGCTTCAGACTCATCCTTTGACCTGAGAATATGCAGTCAAACACAGGTCAAGCAGAAGATAATTGAGTCACAGACGAGAAGACTTTCCAAACCTAAACTGGGAAGTTTTGGAAAATGAGAAATATCATAGCATGCGTACTGTACATATGGCCAGGCTCTAGAGACAGAACATATTAGAACGTGACGCCTTCTTGCAAGCTATAAAACTGGGGGGATATGGGAAAGGCCTTCGGGGTCAGTCACCCTGGAAGGAATACTGACTCCACCCCTAGTTATGTCACCAAGAGACAGTTAATTAACCTGCCCCCAATCTCACTACTTTCATCTCTACAACGGATAGCATAATGGTGCCTGCCTTCCAGAAGTATGGTGAGGACTGAATGAGATCATGCATATTAAGTATTTAAAGGACTTGGGACATAGTAACCCCCTCGATAAATAGGCTATGTTTGATATTATAAAGTTCTTAATCATTATAATAGTATCTGAAAAATTCTAGAACGCTGTAAGAGGAAAACACCTTCAAATATAGATTCCCCCTAAGCAAAGCCTTATTCTACACAGCAAGAAAGTGAAATGTGGTCAGCCAAAAGCAAGATGCAACTCAACTTACACTTTGAGTTCTTATTTTGTACTGAACACTACTTACATGGAAATTCCTGGGGCAGGAACTGCTGCTTGCCTTATCCACGGCTCATTTCCAACTCCTTTCTCTCCTGCCTGCCTCCAATCCCATGGCAAAGCAACTACTCACTCTTCCGGCTCCCCTCGAAACCAAGTGTGGCTACCACAATAAAGTCCTTGCCAAAGACAGGTGAACATCTGCCGAAGGGTTCTCCGGGAAAGTGTGTGCTCTTCCAATAAAGGTGTCTATTCACGCTATTCCTGCCACCTCTCTCTCTCCCTTTCCTCCGTGAATTTGATCAAAATAGGGCAGCCATCTTGAAAAGGACAGATCAAAGAATCACCTATATGCCCACCTCTAGGTCTACTTGTTCCATAAGAAAATATCCCATTTGTTTAAGCCACTGGTAGCAGGTTTTCTGTTATAGCTGAACTTATAAATGATAACGCTCCTTTTCCCATGGACACTGACATACTTGGGGCCAAGAGGATGCCAAGTACTAGTACAAAACCTCAGGACACTACTCAGCTGTCTGAGGAAACCCCTAAGTGTGAGGGCTCTACTTCTTTGTTTTAATTAAATGTGAGTCAACTTCTGTCTTATTTTTGTCGATCATTTCTCACCTTGTTCTCTTTTTTGTCTTCATCCTCAGAATGAATTTCCCATAGATACCCAGGATCTTCCCCCATTGCCAAGTTGGCCCAGTGATTTCAGAGAATGTAGGTTTTATTGAGAAGCCTGCTTCTCCCTCTCCCACTCCCCCTGCTTGTATTCCCTCTCTTGCTGTGTGTCTCTCTCTGTCAAATAAATAAATAAAATCTTTAAAAAAAATGATCACAGCTTAAGAAAAGACCCAGCGCTAAAAGCACCTGACCCTGGTATAAACTTGTACTTGACTCTGAGTGTCCCATCATCTGTACAGGCAATCCAGTACTGAGGTTGAGATGGTTAAGATCAAATCTGCATTGAGAGAAACATCTAAAATGGTGGTACTTATGGGTACATTTTGCTACACACACACACAAAGTACATCCCAAGGCACAGCACAATGGCAACCGAAAAACAGCCCCTTACTAAATATGTGTTGAATGAATGAATAAGCACAGGCATGCACGTGGTAAGAAATCTCACTGTGAATGAATGCACTTCCCTTTTTCTAAAGATAGAGAATCTTACTAAAATAGATGGGCAGTCAAAACTCCATATTCTGCTTTCCCAGGCAAAGAACCCTCTTGTTTCCTCTTTGCTTTCTTCCTTACATGATGTACAACACAAAAGACTTGTTAGTCACATTTGTCAAGAGAGCCCACAGGTACTATCTGGCTCATCGAAGGTTATGTTATCAATTGTCTTTGTTGTTTGGTGGATATTGATCTGGGAAGACCTTGTATCTTGCTAAAGTCACTTGTACAGCAAAGCTTCCCTTTTCCTTTTTAGTCAACACGATGGCTCAAGTGTGGCGGGCTTTGGGAATTTCCACCTGACAGCCCCATTCCATCATTAAACACCCAGTTAAAGCTTGTTATCCAGATGAATGTACCAATTAAAGCAGCACATTCTTGCCCACACCCAACAGTAGCAGCAGGTTCAGGCTAACACTTTGTGGGGCAATAATTGATGTAGAAAATAGTCTGGGGAGCCACAAGTTTGGTTTCACTTGTTTTACATTCATTCATTCATTTCTTCATTCAACCGGACATTTACTGGTAGGTCCCAATGTATTTTCTAAGCTTAAGATGTTGTTTGCTTTCTTGAAGGGACATATGTTTTCCCTAATTTTTCTGACCAGCACGACGTAACCAATCTGACTCTGCAGCCAAAGCACCCAGGTTTAGCTGGATATCCTGAGAACAAGAAAAGAATAAAAATACTGACAGTGGACAATGCCAGACATCAAGGTGGCCTCGTATGGTTGTGTGAGCTGTGCACTGTTCAAGTCCAGAAGTTACTACTACTAGAACAATGATATGAATGGTGGGGCAGTGTAGCAGGGTACCCTTGGCTGACAGTGTTCCCTAGTCTAAAGGGCATAAAACTATGCAGTGCTCCAAAACACACTTAGAAACCAACTGCCTTTTTGTTTAGATGAAATACTTGATTCCACAATACATTTAAATTTTATAATTAAATTTTCAAATAATAAGCTGCCAACTAAAAATATGTTATGAAAAACAAATCTATCTATACCTGATGGTAACCCCACACAGAAGAATGATTGAACAATGGAAATGTTATTCTTTAAAACATTTCCAAAGTCCTAAGAATCTATGCAATACATTAGTGCACATAAAATATAGGTACAAGGATATTTATTGCAATACTGTTACTACATTACTAAAACATAGGAATGGCTAAATAAACTATGGTACTTCCATTCATGAAATACTGTGAAGTCATTAAAAAGAATGAGCAGACTTACAAATGCCCTCACAAGGACGTAACGCCAAAACATACCCTTAAAGGCAAAAATCAAAATAGAACAAGGTGAATAATGTGATTCTGTCTGTGTACTTTTTAAATAGAGGTACACTGTACATGCAGAGATCTTAAGGGACAGAACAGAATCTAGAGGATACATACCAGTCTTCTGGTAACCTCTGGCGAGGGACAGGTAAAGAGAGGAATAGCAGGTTCTATATTATGGAATTTAAAATTAATAATGAGAAGTATTTACGCATTAATTTTGTTGTAACAACATACAAATAGTCCAAAATGACAGCAAAATAATTCCAAGGTAGCATACACACAGGCGAATCCCAACCTGTTGCAATTCATGACAAAACACCGAATCATTTCAAGATAACACTGCTGACGTCCACTTTCCACTTCAATTACTCATCCTGGCCACATATACTCATTGAGCACATACACACTGTACAACAGGCTCTGGGCACAGGAGAGCCAGGAAAAAAAGACAGGTGAGGCCCCTGCCCTCATAGAGCTGAAGTCCAAGCCAGTAAAACAGGCATATGTATTTTAGAGAAAAATTTTCAGATTAACCATTATTTCCCTATTAAATAATTCAATTCACTACACCATTCTGGGCCCTGGGGCTGAGGGAGAAGTCGGCTGTGATTCTACTGAAGTTGCTTCTCAGAGACATTCTGCGCTGTACAGCTCATTCCCTGCCTATCAAATATTCATCCTCCTCACCCATCAATCAACTTAGGTTCCCTCCAACGGAATCCATAAAATAATAATACTTTACACTCAGAGAGGGGTTTATACCTTTCCAAACACTCTCGCATACACGGCATCCTAAGAGAGGGATGATTAGAATGTGAGAGCAAGACTGTATCAATTTCTGATATAAACTTCCTTGTGTCTGATACACTTTTTTTTTTAAAGATTTTATTTATTTATTTGAGAGAGAGAGAATGAGAGAGAGCAAGCACATGAGAGGGGGGAGGGTCAGAGGGAGAAGCAGACTCCCTGCCGAGCAGGGAGCCCGATGCGGGACTCGATCCCGGGACTCCAGGATCATGACCTGAGCCGAAGGCAGTCTCTTAACCAACTGAGCCACCCAGGCGCCCCATCTGATACACTTTTCCCTCTGCTCTTCACTCACCCAGCTTATTCTTGCCCTTCAGTTCACAGCTCAGGTGACACCTCTTTCAGGAAGCATTCTGGGCTGGTTTAGGGGTCCTTCTTATATGCTTCCATGGCTCCCTGTTGTCTCCATCCCTCCAAACCCCACAAGATGCTGACCATGCTCTTTTGTAATTGTCAGCTTGGTGTCCCTGTCCATGACATTGGGCCCAGAATCATGTGGGAGGGGCCCTGGGTCTGATCTCATCTTGAAGGACTAACCTACCAGGTGGGGAAGGATCTGACATTCATATTTTTAAAAAACTCCCTAGGTATTCTGAAACAGCTCATCCCAAGAAATTAAAACGGAAGTTCTGGACTGTCTCTCTATTACTTGCCATTGTTGCAACAGCTTCTAAAAGCACTTGGTATACTGTTGGTGCCCAAGAAAGAGTTGCTCCTTCATCAGTTCACTGGTTCTTCCAGCAAATATGTACTGAGCTCCTTCAGTGTGTCAGACTTCTGGTGAATGATTAAATGGAATGAACCTAAGTCACAATTACTGCAGAGCTTTCATTATTAAGAACTGTTTTCATAGGGCGCATGGATGGCTCAGATGGTTGAGCATCTGCCTTCAGCTCGGGTCATGATCCCAGGGTCCTGGGATCGAGGCCCACATGGGGCTCCTGACTCATCGGGGAGCCTGCTTTTCCCTCTCTCTCTGCCTCTCCCCCTGCTCATGTTCTCTCTCTCTCTTTCTCTCTCTGTCTCAAATGAATAAATAAAATCTTAAAAAAAAAAATTGTTTTCATAGTTACCTAATGCCGGACACAGCTACAAAAACCCAAATGGCACATGTCCCTATGTCTTATAGCAGATGGGTCAGAGAAGACCAACAGAGATTTGGAAGCTTCTGTCGTGTTCCTGAATTGCCAATATTCAGATCCTTCTGGGATAGCAGCAGTGGTTTCCGACTGCTCCGCTGTGTTTAGAGGTGAGATGCAAAATAGAGTGCATGAACCCAGCTGCAGGCCAAGAGGAAGAGTGCCTCTGCTCAACTTAACGATACAGTCAGAGAGATAGAAGGAATCACAGCACGGTTACACGGGTTTTCCTTCCTAGTCTTACTCTGTGGGCTTCTTAAGTAAATTCCTTAAAACTTCTTCAAAATAGTTAGAAGGCATTATTAAGAACAATGCCTACCTTCAAAGGATTCAACTAAAATCTGCCACCTGGGCAGGGACGGGGAGCCATCCCTGCAGGTCCACTCACCTGACAACACAAAGACTAGCTGTAGCCTTTTTGAGAGAGATCTGTTGTCCAACTTCATGCAGGCTTCACCATGGTCTACAAAGCCCTTTCTCACCTGCTCCGGCCTGTATTTCTAACTTTACCCATTCCACTCTCTTTTTTGCTTACTCTGTTCTAGTTTTCCTCTGTCCACTAGAGTAGCCGCTAGCCACATAGAGCTACTGAGCACGATGGCTAGCCCAAATGGAGATGCACTAGAGGTGTACCATATAAACCAGATTTCCAAGACTTACCACAAGAAAAACAGAATGTGGAAGAATGTTAGTATTGTTTTGAATGGCTTATATGTTAAAATGTTGAAATGATACCATTTTGGATACAATAAATATAATAAATACATCACCGAAACTAATTTCACTTATTTTTCTTATAACCCCTTTTACTGTGGCTACTAGGAAAATTGAAACTACAACGTGTGACTGGCATGGGACAGTGCAATCTTTTTGTACTGGCCTTTTCATTCCCTTGTTATGCCAAGCATTTCCCCACTTCTGAGTCTTTGCATCGGCTCTTGCCTTCACCCGAAAGACTGTTTCCACACTAGGCATGGCTGACCGCTCTTCATTCTTCCGGATGCTGCTTTTTAATCCTTCTGGAGGAAGGCTCCTCCTGACACGTATAACGTGTCTCCTCCACTGTCTATCCTAACCTGTTTAGATTTTTCTCGGCACTACCCAAAACCTGTCATTATTTTATACAAGTGTTTGCTTACTAGTTTGTCTGTCTGCACTCTGCAACATCAACTGTGAAGACAGGAACCACGTCTGTCCTATTCTCTTTGTTAGTCCTAGAGCCTATTATATAAGAAGCTTTTGAAGTCTTTTTACTTGAAATAAATCATCAGTGGAAATGAGCAATAGACATGCAAAAAATAAATAAATAAAAACTGAGTTTTTTGGCTGAGGCAAAACCTGGCTTGCTAAGTCCTCCTCGTTTCTGTCCTGAAATGGCTCTGCAGACAGCAGCCTATCCCTTACTTGTAGAAACTCAGGACTTTGTCAATATTTAAATAAATGGAGTGTCACTATACGATGCTTCCCCTGACCCAGGCACTATCCCAGAGACTTATTTGATCTTCTCAACAGCCATATAGGTGAAGTCCTATTTTTATCCTGTTTTAAAGATGAAGAATTTGAGATGTACTTAAGACAAGTTGAATGACTTGCCAAGTGACAAAGACAGTAGGTAGAATTGTAACCACTCCTCCATTTGCTAAAGAGGACAGGTTAATTCACTCACTGTGAGTCAGAGGCTTTGGCAAAGACACTTCAGGCATTGAATCCTTACCGCAATCCTGTCAGTGAAGTAGAATTATTCTTATTTTACAGACAAGGAAACCGAGGCATATAAAAGTGAAGTAATCTGTCCAAGGTCACTCAGCTAGGAGGCTTTGGAGTCACAACCTAAAGCCAGATAGCCAGTGGCCTATCACCCAGAATGTGCTCAATCCGTGGCAATGAATGAATGAATGTCCTCAGAGCTGGCACTCTTATCCACTGCCTCTGAGGAACAAGACATAAGCAAAAGCTGAAAGCCCTGGGCATTCTTCTCATTTAACTTATCCCTCCAAGGACATTTTTTCTTCCCACTCAAGACTTCCATCCCCCCCACCCCCAACTCTGACTCGCATGCCCAATTATCTAGTCAACTCAGGACCATGTTCTGGGAAGAAACACCCATTTAATACCCCAAAGCCCTATCATCCAAGAAGCCAGGGGAGAGGAAACAATATAAAGCAACCACACCAACAACACACACAAGAATACCTAAGAGTTGGTATGTGATTATCCATGAACCAGATACTGTTCAACACATTGCATATAATGTTGGAGGAGGCAATCAGGAGAGCGTGACTGCCTGTTGACCCATGAACTGGACCCAGACAATCCAAGGCTCCCCACTCCCTCCCCTGTCCTTGGAATGTATGCTCTGCTTGCCTGTTCCACAATAGACGCTGCCCCAAGGACACCGACTTGAGAGAGTGATGTGTTGAGACCATCTGGGTTATATGTGACTGATCCAGGTAAGGCCTCTATACAAACTTTTAAAATTCTGCCAGGGTGGGTGTGGAGATCTACTCATCTTGGGACTGCCTGAGACAAGCCTCATGTAAGTTTCCTTGCTTATTAAACCTGCCACCTACCATTCAGGAGTGGTTTGCCTCCTTCTTTAGTCTCTCCCTGTGTTCCATTTCAGATTTCACTCAGGAAGCTCCAGAGGTTGCAACCCAACATATATTAATTGACTTAATTTTTTAATAACTCCTTGAGGTACACAATATTAGTATCCCCATTACACCGATGCAGAAACAGAACCAAAATGTCAAGTGACTTGTCCAATGTCACAGAACTGGTAAGGGGACAAACCAGGATTCCAGCCCATGTGATCTGATCTTGAGCACGTGCTCTTAATCCCTGTTAGTATACAGCATTCCACAGCTTCTGCACGGACTTCCTACTGACAGCATCCTAGCATTACATGGTAGTGTGATTTCATACTTTCTTAATTACTTATTATTTCATCTATTCATGCCTTCTCTTCCCAGCTAGACTGGTTGCTGCTTGAGGGGAGAGATTCAACCATCCTGCCTACACCAATCTGTCCTTTTTGGACCCCACACCAACATGTCTTATTCTAAACTCGTGGTCAGTACACACTCCACAGAGAACTGTATTGCATTACTGAATCCTATGGAGTAACAGGGATTACAATCACTTATACATTCACGGAAGAAAATCCCAACTGAAATCATCCAGGGTTGAAACTAGGTCTTTTTTCCTATTGGAGGAAATTTCTGCAGGTGTGAGCAATTAAAAAATTAAACATTAATTAACAACTCAAGTGACTGTGTTGGTAAGTCGCTTGTTAACTACACAGGTAAATATTGTGCCCCCACCTAATGTTTGAAAATAAGGTCCCTTGAGCATATTAAGTAGTAGGGGTGATGTTCTCAAGATTCAAGGGTTCCATGCACCCCCTTCAGTATATGACATTTACAAGTTTGTGTATAACAAAGCTACCGAGAGAAGGGATTGCCTTACTCATTAACCTTGCCTTATCATCTTGCAAAGTATCTTCTACTGAATGAAAGACAAGGATGACAGCTCTATTTCCATCATCTATGTCTCATTATGCTGGGACACCAAATAACCTCAGAATCATCCTTTCCTAAATATAAGCCTTCATGGTATCTCTCTCTCCCTTTTACTCTCTCTTACTTCAAAAGCTCTTCTTTCCTGCCCTTCATGTTTTCAGTAGAGATGTGGATACTAACTACCTCTACTCCACTCTCTTGTTAGCCATTTGCTTTCTGGTTGCTGCTTTTATTCTTCTACTAAACCTGTTTTCTCAAAAGATATGAAAGCCATCCTCCTAAGTAAATGTTTTTGAACAGGCACTCTTTGCTCCCATCTCCCTGGACCGTCCTGTGGACCATAACTCACTGTAAGAACTTACTCCATGCTTGCCCTCCGTGATACTATCTTTCCCCTTTGTTGCTAAACTTCCACAGCGTTACCTCTCCTTTGACACCTCCCTACCATTGTGTCCAGTCTTTTCTCCCTTATTACCTTTTAAACACTGTGAGGCAAGAGACAGCTTATTCATCTTTGACTTTCCCCCTTGCTGAGCATCAAAAATTCTTAACCCTAGAAGAACCAAATGAAAATGTATTCATTCATTCAGCCAGTTAGCAAATGGCTATCTTTGAGAAATACACCTCCATCTCAAGGGTCTTTAACACAACACTTGGCCCAGCTTTATGGACCAGAGACACATTACACCTGATAGGATGACATGACTGCTTCTGCTATTTCTGCTAATTATTTATAAGGAAAAAAAACAGCATCCCTTTAAGAATATGTTACTCTTACTGGTAGAAAGTACAAAAGTATATTCTCTTGGTATTTATTTCCCCTCCTCACACACTTTCCTCAGGTTTTGTTCCAGAGATTTCATTACCCTCTTTTCACTTCCCCAAAGGACTTACCCCTGGAAAACTTCACTGTCCTCACTAGCATTCATTTAAGGCCACTGTATCTATAGCCTTTTAGAACACTGGACACACTGCCTCTCTTCCACTGGATCCAGGACATAAGGAAAATAAACTGAAAGAGTGGGCATTAAGGCAAATTCCAACCAAAACTTATTTTGGTTGGATTCAAGAATGAGGCTAACATGTTAGCCAGTTTCAACTCCTCTGAAATACTGCCATTTGGAATGACAAAAATCTTAACAAGATTTGGAACCAAAGTGCCTATGACCAAAAACAGCAGAAAATATATTTGTCATACACAGGAAATAAAGGTACCTTCTTAATAAGGATTGATGGGCTGTCTGTGAAACAGCAGACTGCCTGTCAAGAGAACCAACAGAATAACAGTCAATCACTATATTTAAAATGAGAGTTTCTTTAAATGCTAGGCCTATGGGATACGGGTATAAAGTAAACAGCCATGAGTGGATGGTTCCTCAGCCAAGGTCCATAGCTATAAGTACCAGTGTGAAGAGCACTGGACCAGGAGTCCGAAAAAGAGTAGTGTGACCTTAAGCCAATTGCTTAATAAATCTTCATCCATGTTATTTAAAACACAATATAATAGAACTCCATGGATCCAATTAGATTTAATTCTTTATTAACCAAGCACTTTGTCTAAAATAAGATTTCTCAAAGCAACAGTCAAACATGTTTAGAAACCACTGTGTTAAAGAAGGTTAAATAGATTTGTTTACCATGAAACGTTCGAACTTTTAATATTCTAATGGGTATTGTGAAACTCTAAGATCCGGTAGATGTGGTATGGAGCATTTCCCAAAGGACTCTGGCCAAAGATCCCTTTTACTATGAACCATCTTCTAGGACTATCATGCTCTATAACCCCATGGCCCTATAATTTACCAGACTCAGAGAAGTTAAGGGAATGGTCCCCTTGGTTCTTGGTCCTGAGGCCTGCCCTTCTCATAAAGCTCACCCTATCTTACCTTATGGCTAATGGCACAACCCTGAATCCTTATAACAAGGACTCCTTCTGTCTTAAGATAGCTTTAACTGGGGACTATAATGTCCAACAAAAGTATCTCAACTAAGAAAAACACGTGTATACTGGCTGCGAGTGAATACTGCTGATTGTTCTTATCTTCAGTGATCACTTGGGCTGAAACAAAAGCACCAGGTCAACAGTCAGTTTATTGTGGGAACCCCAATTCTTGAGCTGAAATACTTTCATACATCAAGATGCAATCGTCTCACAAGAGGAACACCATTAAAAAATACAATTACTATGGAAAACTAAGACCTTTTGCAGGAGAACAGACATCATGGTTTCCATTAAAAGCTCGTTCCTTTTTCATGTTCACCTTCTCCAACTTTAAAATAAAAGTGACTTCATTTTCAAGTGACCTTTTAAAAAGTCCACATATCAAGCCCCATAAATATTCAAAATATTCAGAATGAAGCCTAGTCCTGGAATATTAAGTTGGATATGCCTGAAATTCAGAAAAGCCTATTGCTCTTTCTTTAAAGAGCCAACTTAGAAAATGACTCATATTTTCTTCACAAACTCACTTTATGTTATTGTGGAAGAGGGTTTTCCAAACCACGCCATGAGTTAATAAGGCTGAACCAAAAGCTTTCAGAAGGATTTGGCTCTCTTTCTTTCTTTCTTTTGTCTTCTTCTCTCCCTCCTTTTTTGAAAGGAGGAGATTAGAGGCAGATTGGGACTAGCAGCGCAGGTTTGCATAGGGAGACACAGAGCTTGGGGAAATTATTACCTCATGTTACCTGAGTGACAATAATGGTACTTTGGGAGAGTGGTAGAACTGTTGAGGATTCCTACAAGGAGCATAATTATTTTTCAAATTAGTTTTGAGGAATGAAAGAAACCAAGATGACTGAAACCATTAAAGCGATCCTAATCAAGAGAGAAAAATCAAACTGTTTTACTCCTAAGACAAGCATAAAAAGTAAAGTAGTCACCAAAGTGATATGTGATTGAAAAGTGGGAGGAAAATTCCTTTTACCCTTTCCTATGGGACCACTGAAGACAATTTAAGGCAAAAAAAAAAATAAGCTGCTATTTTTGTGGGATTTGGGACCTGTATTTATATGCTGGTGATTTGTTTGTAATGAATACATGGTTAAATAAAATAGATAAAACTGAGGAGACATAGAAATATATTTTCCCTGAAGAAAAAAAAAAAAAGCATTCAAAAGAGAAGTGATGTTGAAAACAACGGCAACTAAAAATCATTCAAGGGGGCGCCTGGGTGGCTCAGTTGGTTAAGCGACTGCCTTCGGCTCAGGTCATGATCCTGGAGTCCCGGGATCGAGTCCCGCATCGGGCTCCCTGCTCGGCGGGGAGTCTGCCTCTCCCTCTGACTCTCCCCGCTCTCATGCTCTCTCTCTCTCATTCTCTCTCAAATGAATAAATAAAATCTTTAAAAAAAATAAAAATAAAAAATAAAAATCATTCAAGGACTCCCAAGTGTCTATTTCAGGAGGAGAGGAGCCTATAGAGGACTTATTATAGGTTGGAAGTATCAGTGTGAATTCACAGTTTTTGACATACAAACTGAAATAAAGATACAGATGTAACGTGTACACAAATATGCATTTCCTGGTATATCCATGGAGGGGCTGTGAAATAATGGTACCCCAGTACCACTGAGCACACTGAATATCCAGATCTTGGTTTCTAAAGACAACTCTTTAATAAAAAGAATCAGAGCTCCTTGGAGAAATGACTGATTCCAGGGATGGGACATGGAAGAAAAAAGATGTGCCTGGAGTATCTTGTGGTGCCAGAAAATAAGACATGGCTAAAAAAAATTATAGGAGGTGTGGTGAAAGGACACATGAATCAGCCGGAAGGGGCTATTCTGGCTAAACCTGAGACAATTTTGAGCAAAACAAAGAAATGACAGTAACTGATTATAACCTATAGAATAAAAGTAACTATGTGAGTCCATACAAATAAATGAATAAGTAAAAAGAAGAGAAAGAAAAGTTCCTCCTCATAGAATTCAACTCATAAATACAAAAGTAATGATTCAATTAGAGAATCACCATTTGGCGATCTCCACAATAATAACTGTTCCTGGTAAAAAGCATTAGTGGGTGCTAAAATAAACCGGCAGAAGTATCATGGAAAAAGATGATATTTAAACTGTTTAATGAGATCTCCCTATAAGATATACTATTCATTACAAAGGGAAAAATAGTGATTTTTGAAGTGGAAAAACCTGGTAAGCACATTCACCAAGTGATCAAAGCTAACAAGCATCATTAAGAATGAGACAAGTAGACCACGTGGTTCCCAATATAATGTACTGAGAAGGATACAATATTACTTCTGTGACATTCCTGTCAAAAATGCAAACTAGGATTCTCATCATGAAGAAACATCACATTATCAGATAAACCAAATTAAGGAATATTCAGGAAAGCAGCAGGTCTACATTTTTAAAAAATGTCACAATCACAAAAGACTAGGAGTCAGAGGAATTGACATCAAGGAAACACCAAGAGGCATGACAACTAAATGCGAGGCAGGATCCTGGAATGGAACATGAACCAGAAAAAAAAGGACGTTGTCGAAATTTCAGTAAGTTCTGTATATCAGAAATAGTACTATATCAATGTTAATTTTCTGGCTTGATAACCGTACCTTGCTTTTCTAAGAGAATGTCCTTAATTTTTTAGAAATTACATACTAAAGTATATAGAAGCAAAGGAGCATCATTGTCTTCAACGTATTTCAAAAAAAAATTCAGAAAAAAAATTGTATATAGAGAGAGAATATGATGAAGCAAGGCCAAGTATGAATATCTAGAGAATCTAAAGGAAGAGTGTAAAGGAATTCTTTATACTATGATTGCAACGTTTTTGCAAATCTAAAGTTATTTCAAAATTGAAAGTTAAAAAAAAGACACACATACCCGCACACACACACACACCCCAACTTGAGTTCAAATCTCAGCTCTACCACTTGCCAGTACCCTTGAACAAATTGCTTGGCCTCGTTGAGATTCAGCTCCTTTGTTCAGTGGAGATGATCTAACTTTGTGTGCTCTCTGTGAGGACCAACAACATGCTGCAGAGTCTACAGCCCAAGACCTGGCTCAGAAGGCTTTAATAAGCCTAGCTACTGTTCCTTCTGGAGACTCCCAAATAGAGCAATACAACCAGAGGGAGTTACTGTTTCAAAGGCAATTCCGGGAGCACCAGAGGTCCTGTGAACACTAGTGACACAATGCTGTTGTGTCAGGAGCTGGGACACAGGCACCTCACACCTGCTTTTAAATGAGGCCTTTTGGGTTTGTTTTTTTTTTTTTTTAATGTTTCTGCACAATTGAAGATGGCATTACTCTTTTCAGATTGGGAGGCTAAATGCAACTGTGGGTGGGGGCTTCTTTAGAAGATTCATTTTTAACTTTTAAATCTGTCTCAGAGTATCTAAAAATAATACATCCTTTTGCCAAGCCCCCCTCTGCTCCCAGCTCCTCAGCTGTCCTGTCCCTTGGCCTTTTCTTCCCCTGGGCCCTTCAACAATTTTCTCCTCCCATCCTGTTGGCTTCTAGTCAGTCTTGAGCCACCCCCATCATCTCCCCTCTTATTTGTTTTGCTTTTGTTTTGGAAAAAAAAAATATTAATTCCAAGTGAACAAAAAAGATGCGTGGGAAGGAAATAAATGGTGAACTCTTAGTTACTCCACCAACTGCCTAGTTGTAAGTTCTTCCCCCAACTCGCACTAAGCTTCTGAGCAACCAGAAATCACAGAGGATTCTAACTGAAAGCCCAGATGATTCTAACTGAAAAGAAAATGAATAAGGGGAGGGGAATGTATTCTTATTATTCATGAGCCCTGGAAAAAATATCCCCCAAAATGTCAGTTTTATGCTATTAAAAAGTTATAGTAAAAATGTGATAATTATAGATTTTTCCATTACAATGTATTTTAAACATCATAAACTGTCATTTATTGTCATTATTTTAATGGTGAAGAATGTTTATAACTCAATCTGAATTAATTCCCAAATGTATCGTCTTGAAAAGGGGGGAGGAATCTTTTCTATTTTATTTCAATGTGATTTTTCAGTATTCAACAGTTCAAAATGTGGACCCAGGAAGAAAAAAATAATTGCAAAGATCACAGAGGGTTGAAATGAACCTAATGGGGTACATAAAATCTCAAAAATCACTTTCCTGAGAGATCTTCTATGATTTTAGAAAAGTGAAAACAAGGAAAATCCACTATTTTGTTTTCCAGTGCTCATGAGAAAGGGCCGTGTTTGGGAGTGGGGCAACAAGCCAACTTTCAGACACAGGGCCAGCTCTGAAAGACACATCTTTCAAATCAAGGCTTCAAGTATAAACTATCTCCGAGGTGGGAGAGACCTAGTTTTAGGTCAGTAAAACACCTTGGGGGCCTGATAGCCCTAAGGAGCTGCTGGTAACATTTCTGAGCTGTACTCTGTCCTTCATTTCATTCATGCACTGATTTTTCATTCATCTTCTATTCACCAAATATTTACTGAGCACTTAACTCACCAAATGCTGTGCTAGGTACTCTTACCAGGATGAGTGATACAGGCCTGGCCCGAGGCCACATCACATGCCAGCCGATCTTGGCTTGTCTGAATTCCCAGAATTCCTGAGAAGGGGGAGGATTAGCAACCTTAACTTGATGGCAAAGTTGGGCCCAGAGGAATTCAGTTATTTTCTTAGATGCAAACATTTGCAAGAGAGGGAGAGAGGTACTTGTCAACAAGTCAGGGCAGAGCGGGGAAGAGAGGAGAGGGCAGAAGGTCTAGTCCCCGCCCCCCCCACCCCACCAGGTACAGCCATCCTTCGTGTCTGCATGTGTACACGTGGGCATGGGGGTGCAGAGAAAGAAAACTGAGAAGAGAGAGGGAAAGTGGGGGAAGGGAGGAGGAAGGGAGGTGTGAGAGGAAGGCAGTGCTTCTCCAAGTTTGGTTCCTGAATGTTCCCATCAGAATCACCAGACGGGTTCATGTATTTATTTATTAAAAGATTTTATTTATTTAATTGACAGAGAGAGCACGCAGCAGAGGGAGAGGGACAAGCAGTTTCCCCCACCGAGCAGAGAGCCTCATGCGGGGCTCGATCCCAGGACCCTGGGATAATGACCTGAGCCAAAGGCAGATGCTTAACCCACTGAGCCACCCAGGTGTCCCCAGATGGGTTTATTTAAAATGAAGATTTCTGGGTCCCAACCCAGGTCTACTGAACCTGAATCTGCCATATGGAATCCTGGGATTTGTATTTTAAACAAGGTTCTGGGTGGTTCCACATATTAAAATTTAACATCCAGGCCTCTTAGAGAACCTAAGGGCTCCTTTTTACTGTTGAGTTGGCTGAGGTCCATAGTGAACAGATGCCTTCAAAGCGGGGCTGGAGCCAACTCTGCACACTTCTCTTCATCACACTCCTTCCTGGGGCACTAAGAAAGCCAGAGTGAACTTTAAGTCAACTAAAAGTCAACTCAGGTAGAGCTCCTCATTGGTAAAATGCCCCACTGAAGGAACTATAAGCTAGTCATTTATACTTTTATTGAGGTGCCAGCATAGCCTATCCAAATATTAACTGTGGATGGATTCCAACCAAGAGATCCAAGACTGTATAATTCACAAGCCAAGCTACTTACTGAGTGATGCTAATAAATATGTGCTATTGCTTAATTATGCCCTGGTTTATTAACTATCTAGTAATAGACTAGGAAGACCCCAATTAAACAAACAGATGTGGGGAGTGTATTTGTTTTTTGAGAAATGTAAAAAAGATCTTAATGAGTGAAATTGAAGTAATAGCAAGCACACATGCCAGGCATCTTCTCTGTCTCCTTTCCAGTAACCTGGATCACTTGTCAAAACTTCCCAAGAGAAAGAGGAAACTCAAATATCCACAAACACTGTAATTTTAGTGTTTCTGCCAACAGGCTGAGTGTACCCCACTGTCCTTGACACTTGGTCCTGGCTGAGTCATCAAGACAGTGGTAGATCTGTAGTAGCCCGTATCAGCGGTCAGCAAACTGTTTCCTTAAGAGAGAGAGAGAGTAAATATTTTAGGTACTGCAGGGCACACGGCCTCCATTGCAACCACCTTACCATTACAGCGTGAAAGCAGTCAGACACAACATGTAAACAGATGAGTAGGTCTGTGTTCCAATAAAGCTTTATGTAGAAAAACTGGCAGTGGACCAGCTTGGGCCTCCAGCATGCTCTATTGTACTGGTTATTAAGTGATTGTCTCTCAGCACCAAATAGACCCTTTGATACTCTCTGAGATAAACGGCACATTCATATATTGACAAGAAAGATGTCCACCATATTTTAGCTGGGGAAAAAAAATCACACTCTCTATAGCAACATGATTTTTTAAACAAACTCAAGAAACAAGTATCAAAAAGGATAATACAGTTTCCCCTTATCCATGGTTTTGTTTCCTGCAATTTCAGTTACCTGTAGTCAACCATGGTCCAGAAGCAGATGATCCTCCTCCTAACGAATCATCTGAAGTTCAATAGCAGCCTACCGTTAGGACAGAATGAGTATGTCATTCACCTCACTTCATCTCATCACGTAGGTATTTATCATTTCACATCATTATGAGATGAAGTGTGAGTACAGTAGGAGAGAGACCATATTCATGTAACTTTTGTTCCAGTATATTATTATAATTGTTCTATTTTATTATTAGTTATTGTTGTTAATCTATTACTGTGCTTAATTTATAAATTAAACTGTATGATGGGTATGCATGTATGGGGGAAAATGTATATGTAGCGTTTGGTACTATCTACAATTTCAGGCATCCACAGGGGGGTCTTGGAATGTATGCCCCACAGATCAGGGGGGAAATTCTACACTACAAAGGATTCAGAGGAGTAACTTCTGGAAAAAAAAACCAGGAGTGGAAAGAGAAGATGACTCTGGCGTTTACTTTTTTAACTTCATACCCTTTTCTGGTAATCTTTGAATTTATTAATGTGAACATATGTTACCTTTCTATGTTGAAAAATATAACAAAGGAAAAAGAGTTTGGGATCTTATGAATGCTGGACGTTAAACCCTTTCTACTAGTTCCCACCTGAGCCTAACAAGGGTGCTACGGTCAAGGAATCATTCATTCATTCATTGCATGCATACATTGAGCACCCACTATGTGCCAGACACTAGATTAGAGGCAAGGGAGTCATGGTGTTTTGAGTCTCCGTTGGCAAACAGACATTAATCAAATAATTATACAAGTCAAGTTAAAATGACAACTGAGATGAGTGATATGAAGGAGACAAGACATTATTCATTCCTTCAGTGAACTGTTTGTCGAGCACCATAACCCACGATTTCTGGAATATGAAATCTGTAGCAGTGAACACAGAAAGATGAGAGGAGGAGATAGGCGTGACACGCTGATGAGTGTAGACTCAGGTGTTTCTACCTAGTGTTATCATCTACTTACAATTTCCTTGAAATCACTGTGAATATGAAATCATGACAGCTGTTTTCAAGGAGCTGGAAACTGAAGTTTGGTGATACAAGGCATTTAGAAGTTTTCCTTGGCTAAATTTCTGCACTAATTTTGCCTGTTCTTTTCACACCCTCAGAATCAGGGATGGGCTAGATGCTCTGACCTTATTGTCTTGTCAGTCACTTCCTGTTGGCACTCTTCCTAATGAGATGCCAAGGGCAGAGACCATGTCTTCTCTTGTACTTGGTGGAGGCACCATCTTTTGAGTTGTGTGCCCAGTGCCTTCTCTGGAAATGGCTTGCCCTGTCCA
This sequence comes from Neomonachus schauinslandi, assembly GCF_002201575.2. NCBI lineage: Eukaryota > Metazoa > Chordata > Mammalia > Carnivora > Phocidae > Neomonachus > Neomonachus schauinslandi. Next base: position 187,130,621 of record NC_058403.1, on the reverse strand, counting down.
AAGGGACAGAATGTCTGCAGCATTTAGAACAGGGACAAAAGATGGGGCGCCTGGGTGGCTCAGTCGTTAAGCGTCTGCCTTCGGCTCAGGTCATGATCCCAGGGTCCTGGGATCGAGCCCCGCATCGGGCTACCTGCTCGGCAGAAGCCTGCTTCTCCCTCTCCCACTCCCCTGCTGGTGTTCCCTCTCTCGCTGTGTCTCTATCTGTCAAATAAATAAATAAAAATCTTTAAAAAAAAAAACAAACAGGGACAAAAGAGAGTGGATTGTAGAGTCCATTGGCTCAGGAGATGTAGGCCTCCATGTATTCTTTTATGTGAACTAAACAGAGGCAAGTCAACAGCCCTTGGAGAGAAAGAATAGTGCAGGCCTGCAGTGAGAAGATGACCAAGGACAGATCATTCCACCCTACGTTCCTCCGAAGGCCCTGTGACATCCTTCAGTTGGATTCCATAAGACATCATTCTATACTTAGAGTAACTCCTCCCTTTCCACGTAAGCAGCTATAAATCAGTAGAACACTGACTCATGATTCATGCAGGTGTATATTCAAAACTATTTACTATTTTTCTTTTTTTTTTAATAATCTCTACACCCAATGTGAAGCTAGAACTCATGACCCTGAGATCAAGAGAGTCCCATTCTTTTCTGACTGAGCCAGGCAGGCACCCCTACTATTTCTGGACCATAAGGGTTTTTACTTGCTATGCTTTCAAAACCAAAGCAAATCCTGAGGTTATTATTATTATTTTTTTCTCCAGAATGTTTTTCCAGAAACTTTCTATCAGTCTGGTGGAAGTTGGAGGCCAAATGGTGTCATTTCAGAAACTGATATAATTTTTAAAAGCCAGAAATAGCAATAGAAGAGCAGGGCAGGAGGTACTACATAAAAGTCCCTTAAATGACCTCTCCTGTGCCCTTCGGGCAACATGGTTCACATACCAAATCTGCCAATCACTGACTGTGTGACCTTGGATGAGTCGCTCACCCTCTCTGACTTACAGTGGCCTCATTTGGATACATGAAATACTACCTGATCTACAGAGCTGTTGGGAGGCTAAGTGAAAAACTATTTGGAAAGCACCTCACATATAGTAAGTTGTCAGTTAAAAGTGGCTCTAAATATTAAGTTTATCATTAGAGATAAGATCCTAGAAAGATCACATGGTAGAGTGGAAAGAGCATTTGAATGCTACTCAGAGGACCTTCATTCAGGTCCCTTGCCCTCACTGATTAGCTATCTGGCCACACTGGTTACTTCCTCACCCCAAGCCTGTAACTTTGTGAATAAAATGATGTTCCCTCCACCTGAAGCGCTGCCCCACATTATCGTGTCATGGAAACCCTAACTGTAATTCACAGATCATCTCAGTCTTGACTTCTTCAGAAACACTTCCCTGGTTTCCCCAATCAGAGACCTTTCCATTCTTTATATAAGTGAACATTGCACATGAGCCTCTCCTATAGGAATTATAAGGATCTGCCCTACTTTACAGATGCAACGCTCCTCCATTTCCTTCTGTTTACCTTGTTTAAAGACAATGCATCTTTCAGTTACATAAGAATTAAGGCTTAACATTCACTATAAATGTCAACAACGTATTTAATTGGATAATGAACTTGGCTCATAATTAGTACTAGGCATACCATTCACTGTTACATGCTAACACATAGAAAAGTGCCTGGTACACGGTAGGTACTCAATAAATATTTGTTGAATGAGTAAATAAATATTCAGACTTGATCAGGAAGGAGTACATAAGACAATATTTTCAAGAGAATGTGTTTTTAGGCCAGTTTAGTTTGCCCAAATGTGGGCTTTGAGGTTGAAAAGGACCTGGGGACTTAGAAGAACAGCCCCAAGTGTGATGGCAAGGTCACTATGAATGGTCATCTATGACATGGAATCCATTGTTTGGTGGGGGACGGATGACAGCTGGCTACATAATTCCAAATGGTTCCATAGGGTGATTTTGAATATGGGGGGATTAGCTCAAAAATGCCTCTTTTTTTTTTTTTTTTAAGATTTACTTACTTGAGGGCGCCTGGGTGGCTCAGTTGGTTAAGCGACTGCCTTCGGCTCAGGTCATGATCCTGGAGTCCCTGGATCGAGTCCCGCATCGGGCTCCCTGCTCTGCAAGGGGTCTGCTTCTCCCTCCGACCCTCCCCCCTCTCATGTGTTCTCTCTCATTCTCTCTCTCTCAAATAAATAAATAAAATCTTTAAAAAAAATAAAAAAAAAAAAAAGATTTACTTACTTGAGAGAGGGATGGGGGAGACAGAGAGAGAGAATGAGAGGGAGCGGGTTGAGGAGCAGAGCAAGAGAATCAAAAGCAGACTCCCTGCTGAGTGCAGAGCCAACATGGGGCCCGATACCATGACCCATGAGATTATAACCTGAGCTGAAACCAACAGTCAGACACTCAATCAACTGAGCCACCCAGGCGCCCCTCAAGTATGCATCTTATAAAGAGTATCAGTGGTCTTAACAAATACAAGTAATTAATCTTTGTTGGCTTTATGAAACATTTACTTTCTTTAGAGCACTTACCACAGTTTATCCTAATTTTATTGGCCTGCTTAGTTCCCTTTTTGTTGTTGTTTTTGGTTGTTTCCCCAACAGACCGCGAGCTCTAAGTAGGAGGGAACTATGACTCTGATCCACTGTTGTATGTGTACTGCCTGGCACAAAACAGATGAAGCTCAATAAACGTTGAATGAATAAATGAGCAGATGGTGGGCTGGATAGATGGTGGAGTGGATAGACGAAAGGAAGGAAGCCAGAGAGCCAGCCAGATGGCCTTTTGGGTCACAAATCCAAACAATAAAATCAGGTCTTAACAACAACAAAAAATCAGTCTCATTGCATTATAGGAGGGGTGAGAGGCTTACCCATCTGTAGATGATAGGACAATAACAAAAATATGTGAATTATAATAGATGGGATAACAACAACAGCAGTACCAAGAGAAGCCAGCCCTGATATACAGCACTTACTGCATGCAAGGCACTGCTCTAAATGCTTTACATATATAAAAGTGAATATTCTTTCTTGATTCAGAAACAAAACTGTATCTATCAAAAAAGGAATCTGAACATGACTACACACACACACACAGAAAACAATGGTCTATATGACCTCATATCATTTAATGCTAGAAGCAAATTTAACCCTTTACTAAGTGCCCAACCAAGACTACATGGATTCCTAACCTGAAAATCTGAAAAAACAAATCCTCAATTTGTTTCCCGAAAAGCTGTCACTGCCCCACTTCATACCCGCCACTGGAGAAACTATTTTTCAAACCTTTCTACAGTTTGGGAATACTAAATAAGCCCTAATGAGTTCAAAAGTTGGTAATGACATTGCTAATTTGGTGGCTCCTTTGGCAGCAAGTCAGTCTCCTTCCTCAAAGGAAAAATAGGATTATCAAGTGAGCTGGGATAATTTTCTTTACATGATTGATGGGAAGAACAAGTAATCACCTTTGAAGTGCCACAGCATATAATACCCTCTTCAGTGTTCTCTTTCTTCTTCTGACACCCATGAGTAATTGAAGAGAAGGGAGCCTCTTAGAATGACCAATGAAGTGAAGATGACAACCCTCTCTCTGCTGTCTACCAAGAGAGTGAGAGGCTGAGGTCTTGGGTAGTTGAGAGCTGACATGATGTAAGGAGTCTTTGATGGGCTCCTCTGATGCTGGGCTCAGCATGTACCTGCTACCAATCAGACCACAGAGGCTTTGGGTAAAACACAGATCAGAGGAGACAAGCATCATTGCTTCTTAGAAGCCAAGAGCCTATGGCCCTGCTGTGAGAAGATCTGCTCTCTGAGTTTGGAGTGAAGGTAAAATCCTCATGGTAGAAGTGAAGGAAATCAGTGAACAAAGCAAGATGGAGCAGGAGTGAAACAATGAACGCTATTTTGAAATCTATCTCATCACACCCATCCATAACAGATTAGCCATAATGTTCAGACTGACAAACAAAGGACCATTAGCCTCTTGGCCCCAACTTAACTGGCGCAGTGACAGAGAGTCCTCCCCTTGGAAAAGGCACTGCTCCACAGCAGCTTACTTAGTAAAGAGAGCTTTGCAGATGCAAATAACTTAGCTGAAGCAGAGCTGACTCTCACAAACCTTAAGAAGCACAATGATCAGGGAGTTGAGAATTTTCATTCTCGCAAGCTCACTTGTCCTGAATTCTGCTGAAGCCTGACAGGGAAGGCTGACCTGCTATAAGTAAAATGCTTTGAGGATAAATGTCACCTAAAATACCCCTGACCAGGTCCTAGAGCCAGCTGACTAGAGAACACAAGTGGCAGCCTGGAGTGATGAGGGGTAGGAGGGCTGTTGAAGACTCCATGTCATCTGGTAGGATACTCCTCTCTAGGGCCTCCCTTGTATAGAAGAGAATTACGTTGGTTTTGGGGGTATACCTTGGTACCTCCAATCTGCTGATCGGTGTCAGGTGTCTGCCCTTTGGTAGTTGGGACCCACACACCCCATCACTCCTGGTCATAAAAGAAAGACAAAGGTCTTTTAAGAAACAGTACAGCAACAATTTCCTCTGGATAGTCTGCAACCAAGTAATGGCCACCGTTCTCAGAAGCCGTGCCTAGAATATGGCAAACACTCAATCTATAACTGTAAATGAATCAGGAAGGAAGGAAGGATTATACAGTACAGCTGTTTCGTAAATGCAATTGTTTTACACTAATTTAATTATATCTGCTTGGTACCATGTGAGAATTTATTACATCGAGATCTTTCCTCCTCATATGACATGGCCTCAGAACACCACCAACTTCTTCATCTGATTCTCAGCTCAAGAAACAGTGATGTGTGCCAAAAAGAGAGGACAGAATGGCCATAGTAGATACAGAGAGCAATGCTATGTCTTCCTAACACTTAGGGATGATGTATGAGATTTTCAAGGTCATTTTTTTTTTTACTATACAATTTCTAGGTTAAGACCCAACGTTAAACAAAGAACCATGTAAAACATGGTAGCATTTCTCGGGTGATTCAATCCAGGGTTGCCTTTTTTATACCAAACATTTATCTCAGACAAAGAATGAGTAGAGTAAGAACAAAGTCTACAAGAAATCATCAGGAGAGGATTATGGAGCAGAAGGAAAAGAAGGCAGAGAGAAACACGGGCAGACTCATCCCAAGTCTATCAAGATGGGCTGAGATGTCTGAGCTACCTGGAACAGCAAAATAATAATAAAAATAAGAATAGCAACATTTATTGTGAACAAAGAACCCTATAAGCAAATAAAATATCAGCACTAATGGTCTTATTAGCTGCCTATAAGTAATTTTTCATGTAATATCAGGGATCAGGGAGAAGAAAACAGATTATGCATTATTCAAACTGAACATATTTAATGCTAGAACCAGCTTGAGGCCAAAGACATTTGTTCTCAAAGAGGGGGGAACTGCAAATGGAAGAAGAGCTGTGCTTTATGCCCAGACATCATGAACCGGGGAAGAAAACAAGGAAACCACTGCCTCATTTATGAGGTGCTGTACTAGTTCTCTGCCCGCTGTATTACCACCATTTAGTGGCCTTCAACAACACAAGTTTATCATCTTATTCTTCTGTAGGTTGGAAGTCTGACCTGGGTCTTACTGGGTTACCATCAAGGTGTGGGCAGAGCTGAGATCCTATCTAGAGGCTTCTTTTCCAGCTTTTAAAGGCTGCCCACATCCTTTAGCTCATGCCTCCCTCCATCCACCTTCACAGTCATCAACAGAAGGTCAAGTCCATTTCCCAGGGCATCACCCTAATCTCCTCTTCCATCTCCCTCTTCCACTGTCAGGACTCCTATGATTACACCAGGCCCTCTGGGATAATCCAGGATAACCTCCTGATTTTAAGGTCAGCTATTAGCCACCTCAATTTCTTCTGCAGCTTTAATTCCCCATTGCCAGGTAATGACACTTACTCAGCTTCTAGGGATTAGGACATCTTTGGACAGAGGGATTCTGTATTCTGCCTACTAAAGACATCAATATTTCAGATTTACTTCTTTTTTGTTGCTTTCTTTTTTCATCTGTTCATCTCCAAACTATCATGAGGACAAATGAGGTCCTCCCATTTTATATACTATGCATATTATGAAGTGTGAGAATCATACCTTTCTTGCTAGGCACAGTTAAATGTATGTACTCTCAGCAAAAAACAACAACAACAAAAAACAAACAAAAACAGAAAACCAAAAACAAGCAAATACCACTGAGGGAGGAAAAACAGGCTATACTGTCCGGAAACATCTGAATTTACCCAGTACACAGTTTCGAAGGCAGTCTACCCACTGACGGCATTTCCCTCAAGTTCTCAGTCATTTATTTTGTGATATGTCCTATATTTGGAAAATGATTTCTAAGGAGTTTCATTGTTATTAGCAGTCTAGACACTTACGATAAATTAAAACCCCATTAAGTGTGAAGGTATCAAAACAAGAGCAGAGCCGCCTTCCACTGCATATATTTTAGGATGACAGCCCTCCTCCATCTGACTTCCTCACCAAGAACAGCTCATCAAACTCAGTTCTAGTGACAGAGCTCAACCAGCACCTATTTTTGTAGTACCTGGAAAAAAAAAAAAAAAAAACCACAGGCAGTACATCTGGTACAGAAATGAAATTAAATACAACAATATTGAGGCATCAAACACTCAGATCCATTTCACTGTTTCCTATCCAGAAACACCCTAACCGAAGGTGGCATCCCAAGGTTAAATCCCAGTTCTGACAGTCTCTCATGTCAGACACCTGTCAAAATGTAATAAGACACTTGTGGAAGGAAGAGGGATGCCAAAAGCGTATCAGATTTCCCAAAGCATGATCCCTAAATTGGAGGATTCATGTCACCGAGCAAACGGGGTGGTAGCTGGGTGCCGCTGGGGCTGCACCAGCATTTGCAGGAGAGGAAGAGTAAAACAGAAAGATGACACCTTGGAAGGAAGTGCCATAGTGTTTTAAGTTCAGCAAATGATGACAATAAGCATGAAAGGACCACTCTGAACGGGCTTAAATTTCAGAATTCGGCCCTGGAGTCTTGATCCCAGTTAGAGGCAGGGAATTATTTTTTAGTATCTGTTTTACGTAATTAAGGGGCAGTGGCTTTCATGCAGATGAGGCTTTGAATGTTCACAACACCAAATGGGCTTCATTAGCTTAGCTGGGCAATTAATGAAGCCGGAAGTAGAAAGCCAAGATAAAACCTTATCTTCAAAAAGGTCTGAAGCAGGGATCTCTGATAGTCGAGACGCAGTGATGATGCATTTCGTACACTTATTCACTGGAAGGCAAAACTTCTATAGTTCATGATAGCTTTGAAAGCAGCGCATACATCCTATTTAAGCCCCAAATGAGAGAAACAGGTGGTGCGTTTAAGGCTTTGTAGAAAGTCTTGAAGTATTTCCCAAACATCTGTAGGTTTCACGAAGCCTTTCTCTTGTTATTCTAAATGCCTTTTCTATTGTTTTCCAATTGCTTTCCTCATTTCCCTCCCATGTGCATTTCAAAGGAAATTGGAGAGCTTTAAAATGTGGCTAAATATAACAGCACTAAACTAACAGTGAATAAAACCTCAAGAAATTACTTGAGATGCATATTCTTCCTCTTCTGGTTAGGAAACTGCAATATCACAAATGAGCTATGCTCTGGAGAAAGGCTATTTGTTTACAAGATGCCAAGCACAGGCAGGCCGAGCTCTGGCTGAAGGAACTGAATCCAATTCTCAGCTATTTCAATGCAGATTTTTTTTCTAGATAACCACCTACCCACGTTGAAGAATCAGATAAATCAAATGTCTCACTGGTTGAGAAAGGCTAAACCATAGCCTATTCACTCTGCAAAGGACCATCCAAGTGGGCCCACTCTGGTAGACCTACGTCATTTTGAAGATGAGAAATAAAAGAGGTTACCGACTTCGTCTGGAGTATCACTGACTCACCAAGAGTCAGGAGTAAATTCCAGGGCCCCTATTTCTTAGGCTGGGCTCTCTGCATTCCTCCAAACCACCTCCTAGGCTTCCAGCTTCAGGAAGAAGGGAGTCCCAGAAAGATTAGGGTTTACAAGTATATACCTGGAAGGCGTCATCTGTTTCTCAGCTTGTTATCTGTTTATCTTTCTCACAGACATTCTGGTCGCGGGCTTCTGTGTTGTTTTTATGTGTTTCCCTCCCTCTTCCTTTGTTCAAACTGAGCAGGTACTTGGACTCAAACAAAGTGCTAGACTCAAAGAAATAAAGTGTTGGATAAATAGAGAGCACAAACTTTAATGTCATGTTTACAGAGCAAATGGTATTAGACCCCAGAGACTAAGAAAAGCTCAAGCTGGGGGAGGGACAGGAGGACACAAGAGGGCCTAACTCTAGGGTACAGAGGGAATAGAAAAACAGACCTTGAAGTGGGTCCCCATCTAGAATTCCATGTGACCAGCTGAAAGCTTACCTCAATATCAAGTGAGGACCTTCACAGGCCAGGGCCCCCAAACCTCAATCCCATTACCAGCTCAACCTGGACTGGCTCATCCTCTGTAGATAATCCAACATCCTATGGTTTGGGAGACCTACAGCAATCCAAACTGAGGGTGGGGAACTTGAAAGGATAAGGAGGGGAAACTTTACTCCTTGACATTCAAAATGGGTCTGAACAGAATGAGTGGGGAATTTCCCCCAGGGCCCAGGGCAGTGGCAAACAGAGGGCACACCTCCCTCTCATGTATATTATGTTCATTTGGTGTCTCTCCAGCCTGTTTTCTAGGATGGCCTCCAGTAAATATCCCATTGCCTCACCACTTGTTATCTCATCTGATCTTAGACTTGCCCTGACTTCTAATGTGAAAAGGCTTGCTCTATAGTAGTTTGCTCTGATCCATCTGGTGACCCGGGAACTCAAGGCTTCTCCAATCTACCCTTCGTACCTCCTCTCTGTGCCCCAAAACTCAATACGGCAGCCAAACGAGAATCACATACTGTTGCCAGAACATGCCCCACACTTGCTTCTACTACTAGCCTTTGTCTTTCAGGTCCTCCTCCATGAAAAGCTCTCCCTTCCCCCATCTTCACCTCTTGATAATTTACCCATGTGTCATTTAAGAATTTTTGACATTTGAGGGGCGCCTGGGCGACTCAGTCATTAAGCGTCTGCCTTCGGCTCAGGTCATGGTCCCGGGGTCCTGGGATCGAGCCCCGCGTCAGGCTCCCTGCTCTGCGGGAGGCCTGCTTCTCCCTCTCCCACTCCCCCTGCTTGTGTTCCCTCTCTCACTGTCTCTCTCTCTCTGTCTGTCAAATAAATAAATAAGTAAATAATCTTAAAAAAAAAAAGAACTTTTGACATTTGAAATGATTCATAGATGGAATGGGATGGCCTTGGAGAAGAAGAGTCCCTATCACTGCAGGTGTTCAAGGAGAAAGGTAAGACAACATGTTGAGACTCTATCAGATAAAGTTTGGGCTACAGCAATGACAATGGTGAGAGCTAACTAGGTTCCAGGAACTGTGGTAAGCATGGGCCATACATCATCCTCACAACGACCCCAGGTAGGAGGTACAATAATTCTCATTTTATAGGTGAGGCCAGAAATATGCCCATGGTCACTCCACTGGGATTCAGATCAAAGCAGTAGGACTGAAGAGCCAGGTGTTAGCTGATGCCCTTCTATACGTCTAATGGTCCTTCCAATACTGTGATCATGGCATTTTATAATGTCACTGTTGCTCCCTGGGTCCCTCTCTCACTGCCTGAGTGGAATGCAACCCCTCTTTCCTCTGTACACTCTTGGCTCTTTTCTGGTAATTATTTCATTGGCTTCACCTGACATATCTATATACTTACCTCATCTCACCAACTGGAATATAATCTGCTAGGGAGAACTCTCACTGATCTACCCACGGAGCAGTCGCCCTGCCTGAGTCAGGGCAGCCGCTAAAAGTTTCTTGAATGAACACCTCCCACAATGTTTCGCATACCATAGCAAGCTATAAATGGTGGTTGTATGTGTTGAAGATCACGATTCAAACAGCTGTCAAGAGCCAAAGTTTCTAATAGTAACAGCCTAGAGGCCCCTTTGCTGAGAGCACCACTCTGACCTTGACGAGATGGCCAGTCAGACGATCCGTTCTCACAGGCTCGGAGTGGGACTGAAAAGCCTTCTTCTTCAGCCAAGAAGTGCTGTTATAAAATTCCTTGTGATTGTCTGAAACCATTAAATTCTTTATTGGTGCCAAGGCGCAAACAAAATCATTTGCTTTTGGCATTTGGACAAGTCCAGAATTATGTTATTGATAAAAACTGGTCTTTAAAAATCGTAAGTTGTTTCCACCTGCAGGCATATTCAGGAGCCTTTCTGCCTCACCACATTGACCTTGACTGAGTGGTCTGGGTCGTCACTCCAGGGAATTCCCTCCCTACCCTTGCATCAAAAACATCATGGATTGCTGGGATTGCTCTGTCTTGGAGTAGAGGGAGCTGAGAAGACAAAGGTCAGCTGGGGTGGGGTGGGGGGAATGAATTCATTCTACTCCTATTCATGGTAAATTCATGATTTCTTTTCTTATCCCTAAAACTAAAAGGTAGTCATGTTAGAGACCATCAGCTATGACAACCAGACAAAACTAAAGCAAAGACATGTCCTTGTTTCACATTATTTGCTTCTCCTATTACTGCCTATATGATATCAAAGAACCGCTCCCCCCTTGGACAAAAAGGCAGTTACATACAAAGCCATTTATGGCTAACGTCCTGATCCTACAGGCTAGAAACATACACTGGTTCAAGTTCCTGTCGGTTCTACTTCCAAAATATAGTCTGATACTGTCCACTTCTTTCTATCCCAAACTCTACCAGCCCAGAGCACGGCTGCCTCTTCCCTTGGGAGTATCGCAATACCCTCTCCTCACTGGCCTCCCAGTTTCCACTCCTGTCCCACCCTTCCATTTTGCATACAGCAACCAGAGTAACCTTCTACAAATATAAATCGTCTCACTTCTACCACGGCCTCAATGGCTTTCCACGGCACGGAGAATAAGCAAGCTCGAGCACGAGCCCTTAAGATGTAATGTAGCACCTGTCCAGATGGTTGCCTGCACCTCGGGCCACTCCCCCTCAGCACTCCTACACTCCAGGCTTCTCTCACAGGTGAGCACTCACTGGTCCATAGGCCTGGGGCTCTCTTCGGTCACCTCTCCAAAGAACAGCTTCCTGTCATCCTTCGGATCTCTGCTAAGTGTCACCTCCTCAGAACATCTTCTCTGACTCCCCTTTCTACAAGCACTTCTGCCTACCTTTATTCCATTCCTGCTATTTTCCATCACATTCATTTTTTTTTCTTCCTGGTATTTTTTAAACCATAATCAGCAATTATCTTCCTTATATATTTACTTATTTCCAGTTTTCCCTCCTGGAATTTAAGTTCATGAGAACTTCATGACAACAGACCTTGTCAGTCTCATGTGATACTGCACCTCCTATAAGTCCTGGAATACATCGCAGATACTCAAACAAGAACTGTGGAATGAATGAAAAAATGAACTCAAGTTCTATCATATTACAAGGTCTGCCATTATCTGGGTCTCTGGCACTCCTTCCAGCCTCATCTACTGGCGCTCACTCACACGGACTAATTACATATGGTGCACAGAGCCACCAGCTGCTGCCCAAGTAAGTCACTCTTCTCATTGTCTCCATAATGTTACACCAGCTACTGCCTCTGGCTGGGACATCCTTCACCTCTATGCCACTCAAGTCTTACTCTGCTCAAGGCTCAGTTTAACTGTTAACATCCTCCAGGATTTCAAATGTACCTCTGTCCCAAGGCAAAGTTAAATGCGGCAGTAATTTGTTAAAATAGCTCCCTTTCAGTGGGTGGTCCCAGAAGTGTATGAACCAAGGCTAACACGTACCTTTATCTTGAACACAGTGCCTGGCACACAAGAGAAATATTAGATGAATGAATGAGTTCAATTTAACTACCACTTACTGTGCACCCTCCATATCCCAATTGCTAGGCTCGGTGGAGGATCCTGCTAAGGGTTTCCCATGTTGGGAGCAGCATGCTTGAGTAACTGCTTTGCACAGTAGATCACTGAGCACAAACGATAAATGAATTCCAGATGAGACATGAGAGCAAAGGAAAATTGATCCTGAGGGAGCTAGTACTTTCTAGTTTCACTTCTCCTGTTACAGAAACATTTAGTTCAAATGATCAGAGATTTCTTGGGTTTCCAGGAGAGTCTCCAGGTCCCTGGGCATAAACAGTCACAAGCCAAAACCCCCCACGAAGACACAAGAAAGAATCTTCAAATACAATATTCCTGACATGCTCATTAAGCTATTTTGGAAAATTAATGCCAAATGATTAAGAACTGGAAAAAAAAAAACTTTATGTGTAATGTAATAAAGCATCTCTTAGCAATAAAGGTCACCCATGGCAATAACATTCCTTCTGTAGAGCTTCATTTCTTTTCCATTCTGAGGTTCCTAAAGACCACTGTCATGAAGACCATTATAGGATTCAAGGAAGAATAAAATGAAAAGGATGTGCAGGATAATTTTTCTTTTCTTTTTTTTTTTTTTAATACAGAGAAGTGACACACTTACATACCAAAATACATGAGCCCCACATTAGATAAAATCACAGTTATAGTCAAGGATACATTTCACTGCTTATCCACATCACACACTTGAGGAGGTACTCTACAAGGGAACTGTCAAAAGTCAAACAATTCCCAGACTTTTTCTTTCTGAGCACAGGTAGTAGTTAATATTATTCAGCCTTGTAGTATGAAAATTATAAGCTTATGATCCCATGGCTCCATTTAAAAAAAAAAAAGTAACACAGCGCACTTCCCAGCTAGATCCAGCCCATTCTTTTTCGAGGCAGCTCTCTTCTCCCAATCTTATCCAGCATCATGTGAGAAGAGATGAGCGGGTTCCTATACTGATACACTTCTTTTTACTTGATAAATACATTGTCTCTATTTGCCCCCTCCTACTAATATGTTTCCCTTTGTATTTTATTTGAATATTGTTACAACCAATTTTAATGATGTCTTGCGCGAGCACAATACTATCATGTCTACAAAGCAGATCATTTTCTGAGTTAGAAGGCATATCTGGTGCGCCGCTTGCAGGTATGTCTGAGGTAGCAAGAAAGCAATTTCTGTGCATAAATGGACCTTTTATCAGATATGTGCTCATATTCCTGTTTCAGATTTATGTCCCTTGATCCCTAAATGGTTTTGTTGAGAGTGAGAAAAGTAGATTCTCTTCCAACCATGCCACAACACAAAAATCAGATCTGTGGGGGGGGGGGGGTAGTACCACCAAACCAGTATGCTACAGACTAAATAATGTGACATCAAAGATAAGTTTTCATTTAGTTTTTACTACTGAGGGGCTATGTAGCCTTAAGAAAGTTACCTCTTGAACCCATCATCAACCAAGTAGTGTTCATTAAATGCCAACTCTGTGCCAGAACCCACTTAATAGAGAGAAATCTACCTCGTGCTCAATGTCCTTATTCAGTGCCTTGCTTATGACTATCTTTGAAATGACCTTAACCATTCCAAATAACTATAAATGACTTTACATCAAGAGTAGGAAAAGACTGACTTGAACACATAATGTACAAATCTTGAAAGAAGCATCAGTTACATTGTATTTTTTACAACAATTGGCTTCTGGAAAAGAGAGAGAGAAAGAGAGAGAGGAGGGAGATGCACCTTTATCATTGAGAAGTGCTCTGTAATCCATAGTGATACCAAAAGAACAATCATTGAGTGATTAAGAATGAGAACGGCCAGGAAAAATAACAAAGCAAAATTCAGTTAATGACCACTAAGAATGTGAGATCAGAAAGTGAAACCTGAGACCTTTCTAGACATCCCTGTAAGCCAGATCACAAATTTTTATTTTGCTGTCCATAATGAAAACCAGAGACATCAGCTCCCTCACCAAAGCGGAGTTCAAATTTAGCCTCTTCTGTCACCAAGAATCCATTAAATTTAGTTGCCAGAGAAACAGAACCTCATTTTCAGAAAGAAGAGTGATATTCTCGGGGCACCTCGGTGGCTCAGTCGGTTAAGCATCTGTCTTCGGCTCAGGTCATGATCCTGGAGTCCCAGGATCAAGTCCCACGTCTGGCTCCCTGCTCAGCGGGGAGTCTACTTCTCCCTCTCCTTCTGCCCCTCCCCCTGCTCCTTCTCTGTCTCTTTGACTCACTCTCTCAAATAAATAATTAAAAAAAAAAGTGATATTCTCTTTGGAAACAGCTCGTGTCCATCGACTGATGAATGGATAAAGAAGAATGATATATATATATATATATTTATATTAATATAAAATGGGATATTACTCAGCCATAATAAAGAATGAAATCTTGCCATTTGCAATGACATGGATGGAGCTAGAGAGTATTATGCTAAGTGAAATAAGCCAGTCAGAGAAAGACAAACACCATATGATTTCAGTCATATGTGGAATTTAAGAAACCAAACAAATGATCATGGGGGGGTTAAAAAAAAAATAGAGGGAGGCAAACCAAGAAACGGACTCTTAACTATAGAGAACAAACTGGGGGGGGGGGGGGGGGGGGGGGGGGGGGGCGCGGTTGAAACAGGTGATGGGGATTAAGGAGCGCACTTGTGATGAGCACCAGGTGTTACAGGGAAATGCTGAATCACTATATTGTACATCTGAAACTCATATGACACAGTATGTTAACTAACTGGAATTTAAATAGAAACTTTAAAAAAAATAAACTCCAGGGGCACCTGGGTGGCTCAGTTGGTTGGGCGACTGCCTTTGGCTCAGGTCATGATCCTGGAGTCCCGGCATCGAGTCCCGCATCGGGCTCCCTGCTCGGCAGGGAGTCTGCTTCTCCCTCTGACCCTCCTCCCTCTCATGCTCTCTGTCTCTCATTCTCTCTGTCTCAAATAAATAAATAAAATCTTTAAAAAAAAAAAAAAACTCCAGCAGCTTTAGGCAGCTAAATCCAAAATCAAAGAGGGCTATTTAATTTCCCCTCTTGAAGTTCTTACTGTCTTAGTGTATTTTAAAATAAAATAAAATCCAACAATAAAACAGCTCAATTAAGCCTAATTTGTATGCTTCAACATCTGGCTGGGTGACTGCTCCCGTACTTCACACTTGTACAGCAAAGCACTTTTTAATTAAGACCACTCATTCTGTTTCCTCTGTACCAAACAATGATGAGGTTGTTGTCTGGGTACAAAACTCTCCAGGAAAAGGCTTAATGTAACAAATGATTTTTTTTTTTCTTTAAGTGCAAGGCAAACATTGGTTCAGAGTCTAAGCTGCCTGACCTACCTTAAGGCTGATCTCAACCTTATTTTAGAAATGCTAGGATTTTATTGCTACCGTATAGAACTTAGAAATAAATGCACACAGGTGTGCAGGCACATACAGAAAATCTCTCAATAATCTTACATATAAGCAATATAGCTTTGGTGTGCTATCCCAACATGGACCAAAATACGTGGTGCATTACAAACAGAAAAACACTCTCGTTTCTTGGGATTGAGATATTTGAGGTTTCTCTACTTCACTGGGACTTGTATTTAAAATGCAGAGGACCAGACCTCAGCTGAACTTTCGTGCCTGCTTTAGCGATCAGAGTAGAAACGGTGAAGAATATGAGACTCCAAAGCTGCACTTTCTCCTCTGTTAATGGTACCTACAAAGAAACATCTCTTAATTAGCCTTACCCTGAGCTAACTTCCTCTGATCTGCCATGTATAATTAAATATGTTAGCAAGACAGAAATGTGAGATACAGCAGCTTTCACACCCAAATTTTCAACTCCAAATTTATAAAAAGATAAATGTGGATTTTTTTTTTTAGTTGAAAGCCCATCTTGAAGTATTTTATTTTCACTCTGAAAACTTTCAACATTATGTTAAAAGAAGAAAAAGAAAATGGGTGGTAAAATTAGCAGTAGGGCTGAATTTTCAGAGAAGAGAATTCTAAATCAAACTAACAGGATCTCAGGTGCCCAGCCAAGGACTTGGTTCCCCTCAGAAGATAAAGAATTTCTGGTAGAATCTGTTCTCCCCCAGATGCCTGAGGTGCCCGCTCCACTGGTCTCGCCCTTCTAGGAGTGACCGAAAGTCACAGTGTTGATACAAGGCAGGAAACACCCAGCACGTGGGCACTAAAGAATGCTGAAGGTGGCTTCCAGCCCCAGCCACAGGGTGCCTCTTTACTGGCTAAATTAAATGAAATTATATTTTATCCTTCTTAATTTGGCACCCTCTGGAAATGTGAAACCGCCTAGAGAAAATTGCTCTTTATATAACGAAGTGAAACAGTTTTGGAATATAGGCCTCTCCTATATTTATGCCTAAATATAACTAAGACATATGAGTGATAATTCACATTGGGTTTATAATATGTGAATAAATCCTTCGAAAAAAACCTGATATTTTACATGCATTTGAAAATAAACCTAGATAATATTTATAAACCTAGTGAAAGGCCTATTTGATTAAACACATTTTGACCTTTAAAAGTCTTAATACTTTTTTTTTTTTTTTTACACGAAGGAGTCTGTTGTGGTGGTTGAATCAATTTACACATCCAGAGCATATAACACAGATAGAACTACACAATAAACTATCTTGTTATAGATAGGTTTTCTTACAGATAAAAATAGAGATAAATAATTCATGCTCTTATCAGAATAACCTACCAAGAAAGAGATTAAAATAGACTCCATATATGCAGATAGCTTTTCAATATCATCTCTTATAAATGCTGCAAAGGTTTTCCTCTGTGTTGGCACTGTAAGTTTGCTTTGAAAAGGTAGTATCTATTGGACTAGGCACATTAATTTCAATCATTTCATTAAAACACATACATGTGCATGCGCGCATACACACACGCACACACACACACTCTCTCTGTATTCTGGGGAAGTTCTGAAAGGTCATCTCCAGTACCCAAAAGCTCTTCAAAAATTTCTCTAAGACTTCACCTTCATATATACACTAGTTTGATTACTTTTGACAGATTGCTTAATTTAACCTTGGGGGAGTCCCTCTGAATTGACCAGACAGACCAGAGGTTTAGACACAGTTGAAGATTCTGTGCTTGCATAAACAACTGTTTATGCTGAAAACTAGTTCAGAGTTACCTTCAAAGCTGGCTCTCAGCAACTTAAGCCAGAAGTCAGTGAAGTAATGCAACTCCATCAAGGGGACTGTGGTTTAGTTTTCCTGTATATCTGTTTTGTTTTGATTTTCTGCCTCTCCAGTGCTTACCACCCCTCCTCCTGTCCTGGTCCTACTTTGCTGGAATGCTTAGCGTGTGGACCCTTGGTTGGATGCAAAGTACCCGTCTCCCACAAGGCACCTGATTCTTCCCTCTTCCCTGCCAGGGTCTGCAGCACAGAGAGAGGCCTCCTGACCCAAAGGATCTTGCTAAAATGTGTAGAGCTTCTCTTTTCTTGTTCCTCAAGCCTGCCTTGGTTCCTCCCATTTTCTAAGCTTTGTCTTTCAGCTGCTCATTGATGTGTACGCTCTCATCCTCAGCCTAGAAATGCTCCCTTTCCTTCAAGATAACCGGTGGGGGCTGGTCTGCACTGTGCTCTTGGAAGCTTCTGAGCTCAGAAAGTCTCCCACAGTGTTAATTCTGCTCTAGATGCAGTAAAGGAGTGGGAAAGGAGGGGAAAGAGAGAGATTAAAATGACAGAACAGAAATGCTGTTTCAGCCAGGATGTTTCTTCTCCCCCATCTCCTATATTAAAATGGGCCTGATTTTCTAAATTCAGCAGAAGAGCCTGAGAAGAAATATTAGCTTTTCAGTTAATGTCATTCACACAAGGAATTTGTCAGAGGAGTTTGCATTTGAACTTTTCATGTCATCTCATGCATCTCAGAGGGTATTAAGCTCTATATAATACAATTTCAAAAAGTGAAATAATTCTCCATTTTGCCTCTATAAGTGAGTCTTAGGGAATGTAAAAAAAATAAATGAAAAATAAATAACAACCACCTCTGGCTTATTCCTAAAGAGAGAATAAATAGTGTAAGTAGAGATATTTCCTGGCCAAATAACTAGAATAGGGTTCGCGTTCCAAAGGCCTCCAAATCCCAGCGGGTCTGGCAAAGCAGAACAGAGAAAGGGCTGGATATACATTACAGGAAAAACAGAAGCAAGAGGTTAATGGTTTTCTTAAATGCTGCAGAAAATGGCTTATGTGTAAATAAATACAGTAGAGTATAGAGACAGAACAAGGAAAAAAGTGAAAATGGAACCCAAGGGACCAGGAGGCCCTGTTCTCAGCTAGCCTGCCGGCATTTGCACAAATCGGACCTGGAACAAAGCTCTTCCTCACTGCCTGGTTCCTCTCCTTGCTCTCGGTTGGCTACTAACCCACCACCGTAGCCAGAAATAAACTCAGGACATATTTGCTATACTCCCCACCACCCTTTTATTTTTTTAAAAATTTTTTAAAGATTTTATTTATTTGAGAGAGAGAAAGAGAGAGAGAGAATGAGCAGTGGGGAGTGGCAGAGGCAGAGGGAGAAGCAGACTCCCCGCTGAGCAGGGAGCCCGATGTGGGGCTCCATCCCAGGACCCTGGGATCATGACCTGAGCCGAAGGCAGGTGCTTAACTGGCTGAGCCACGGAGGCGCCCACCACCCTTTTCTTTAAATAAGGTAAGAATTGCCCAAAATATCTTTTTACACTACTTTGATGGCTCCTTTGTTAAAGGGCTTTTGTTTTAGAGCCTCTGATCATATACTTAATGATTCAGACAAACTCACATAGTCCAAAATTGGCCCAATGTTATGGCTTTATAGGAAACAGAAAACCTGTGTCCCAAGAACAATCTTCTTGACCTTTCTATTCTCAACGTCATCTCTTGTGATTTGAGGGGGTTGGGTGACCTCCATAGAACAATGATACAAGTGTGTGGTCAAATAGATTTGGAAAACACTGTGATAAACATCAGGACTTCTCTGAGGATATAACATATAAACATGCCATGTGGATCTCTGAGGAGGGAGGGAAGACTGGCCAAGGAAGTCACAACTATCCAACTCATTGGACTATCTTGCAAAGTTCTTCCCTGGAACATGAAGATGAACTAAATAATCACTACAGTCCCTTCCAGCTTTGTATAACATTTCTGTTACTTTCTCATCAGGACCAAAGGACTCAAAGGAATGATTGAGGGAAGTAAGAGGGTCTTCTTCCAAAGAGAATCCTAAGATTGCTAGACAGGTACTATTATTGGTGTTTTGGTGATGTAAAGAAGGTGTGATTTGGAGCCAAGCTGACTTGAGTTCAAATCCTGTTTCTGCCTTTCACTAGCTGTGTGTCCTCAGAAAAGTGAATCTCTCTGAGTCGCAGTTTCTCCCTCTGTAAAATAGAAATAGTACTCATACGACTAACAGTATTAAGATTACTTTATAAGGATGTCTGAAATAAATTATCTAAGAGAGCAAGCACCATAACTTATATATATTATAGCTATTTTATTTCAGTTATGCATTTATTCATTTCAATAATCACCTAGGTTGAGATCATGATGACCTGGTTAAAGAAGAAAGCTTGACATCAAAATCACTCAAAATTTGTTTCCCCTTTAGGATTTTATGAATGGCTTTCAGATTTGCTGAATTTCTCATGTATACATTTCTTTAACCAAAATCTTGTGTCCTGTATACATCACATCATAGCCTACCTAATTCCCCCTAAGCTTTGCTCTGCCTGCCCCATGAGACAATCACCAAAGCCCAGGAAGGTCCCCCATAATGCAGATCTTGAAATGATGTGAGCTGGAAGTAATTAACATGTCCACGTTGTCAGAGGTAAGCTGCACTACACATCAATTATACTGAAGAGCAGTCTGCTATGCCAAAAAGAAAAAAAAAGTATAAATTGTTTCTCTACCAAAGAGTGCCACTGAATATTGATTTTTCCAGTCTTTTAAATAGTTTGTGTTTAGAATTTAGATCAGTGTTAGAACAATTCACTTACAAATGCATGTAAATAAGGTTAAAGGCCTAGCTTAAATCTAGAATAAGTAGAAGTGTGGAGAGTAAAGTTAAAAATGGCCCTCTGATAAGATAAACATATGCTTCTTAACCAAAGATGCAGTTAGTGTGCAGTAATAAAAGTTGGCGGTGGTATCCTTCTAAATATGGGTGTATAACACCGTCCTGCCATTAGAGAGCCCCTTGAGAGAGGATGCCAACCCAAGAAGATGAGTTTTCTTCTAGCAATGGGATCAACTGTTTCTTTCGGGCTATCATTCCTTTAATGGGCATTGGCCAAGTATCTTCCACTTCTATTACATGTTGCACGAATAAAATATGTCTGAGGTTCTATAAGTGGTTGTCCTTTAATTAGATACTTTTAAATTCAGCGCTTTTGCTGAAAAAGAAAAGGACACTGATTTATAAAGAGGCCAAAATGCTATCAAATTCACTAAAGGAATTAAAAAGTGGTAGCTCTTGACCTACCTTAGTTTTCTATCTACAGACCCAATCTTTCTGTTCAGGTTTAAACTTGCATAGCCAAAAGACACTCCCCCCCAACCCCCCCAATCCATGAGACATCTCAAACTGAACATCCCCCAACTCTGCACCTGATTCCCCAAGATCTTTCAGGTTTGTTCCTTCTCATCTCTGTTGTCAGCATCCCTTAAAATGACTTCCAGTTCTAAGAAACAGAAAACTCCAACTAAAATGGACTTGAATAATAAGGGAAATCATCATCTCACATAAGAATATTTATTCTAAGTGGCTCCAGAATGGTCATCTAGTCTGAGGTTAATTCTTTCTCTTTGCTCTACAGAAGCATGCGTGTACCAGCTGGATTCAAGTCCAAGAACCAGAATGCACTCCAGAGATTTTAAGCAGGGGTGATTTGATATGGGGACATTGGTGCTTCAAAAACAGCTGGAAGGACTAAAGAACAGGCTATCAGCTATGTCTACAGCAAAATTCCCAGAACAGTATCCCACTGACCACAGGGAGGTTACAAGGAACCACTCCCTGAGGCCACTTCCGAGCCCTAATGCAACTGAGAACCTGCCTCAGGACGTGCAGAAAAGTGAGGAAGGCATATTAGTAGCTGTCATTTGGAGCTCAGGAAGCTAAATCAGAGAGCTGTCACCACTGTGCCTGCCATCCCAATCATTCTTTAAAACTCAGAAAGCTGGAGAACGGACAGAGGAGCGTGCCTGCAGGGGACGCCCACATCTCCACAACTGTTCTTGTCAGTGGACGCAGGAAGAGCAGTGCTGAAGGATGGGCTCCACTCCCCTTTCACCTGCCAAACAGCACAGGAACATATGCAACTGGAGGAACCCCTTCCGTAAGTCCAACCCGGCTAAAAGAGAATTGGAGAATCCTTGCTGTTAGTTTCCCCCCCATTCCAACTTGAATGGAGATAGAACGGAAACTATGTAAACTCATCTATCGTATACAGGAAAGTCAGCTTCCTGGGGTGAGTCCCCAGGGAAGAGCATGATGGAAGTCAGCAGCAACATGGCTGCCTGAGCCTCGGATGCAGTCCAACAGCAGAGACACAATGGTCCCTTCCTGAGTCAGTCTTGATCAGCCAATTTAAGCCACTTGTTCACTCATGGTCCCACACCAGAGACTAGGCCAATTGCTACAGGCTGATAGGCTTAGGTGGGACATTGGTAGAAAGCCAACCACAGTGTTCCCTCTAAGTCTCTGCTTACACATCATCAAATGAAAGAGATTTTTCCTAACAACCCTGTCTAAAGTAGCCTCGCCTCATGAATGCTGTGTCCCTTACCCCACTCACAAAACTTCATGTCACTTACCATACTCTGAAGTTATCTTGCCCACTTAATTCTTTGCTTGTATATCATCTCCTTTCCCTACCAGGATGTAACCTCCGTGAAGGTAAAGATTTTGTCTCTCCCACTCACTTCTGTAAGCCCATTATCTATAACGACATGAGATACATACCAGTTCATTGAATAAATTGCTGAATGTATACATGTATGGGCTATCACCCATGTACTAGAGAAATATATTATCAGTACAGCTTTTATATTCTTCTCAGGCCAGTTTAGCACTTAAGTTAAAAGAGGATAAAAAAGTGAAAGCTGTTCAATTTGTGTTTGATCTATAAAACTAATCTATTAACTGGTTAGTCTTTGGGATTCAGAGTTTGGTCCTACTATGTGCCAGTCATTATATCTTACTACTGGCTATTCATAAATCAGGGTCCTTGGCCCAATGAGCTCTAATGACACATGAGGATTAACAGTACAATAGAACAGCTGCTATGGATGGCAGTTTGTCAGTTCCTACCAAAATTTAAAATAGGATTATCAAAAAAATAGGATTACCATATGATCTGGAAATTCCACTTCTGGGTATATACCCAAAAGAATTATAAGCAGTGTCTTGAAGAGATGTGCACAAGATGCGCACTATTTAAAAGCAGCATGATTCACAATAGTCAAAAGGTAGAAGGAACCCTAGTGTTCCCTGACAGATGAATGGATAAACAAAACATAGTAAATACATACAATGGACTATTATCTAGTCTTGTAAAGGAAGGAAATTCTGACACACGCTACATGAATCTTGAGGATTTTTTTTAAAAGATTTTATTTATTTATTTGACACAGAGAGAAAGAGAAAGAGGGAGAGAGCGCACAAGCAAGGGGAGAGGCAGAGGGAGAGGGAGAAGCACACTTCCCACTGAGCAGGGAGCCCAGCCCCATCCCAGGACCCTGGATCATGACCTGAGGCGCAGGCAGGCAGATGCTTAACTGACTGAGCCACCCAGGTGCCCTGAACCTTGAGGATCTTATGCTAAACAAAGTAAGCTAGTCACAAAAAGACTACAGGGTTCCGCTTATATAAGGTACTAGCATAGTGCAATTCATTAAGACAGAAATTAGAAGGATAGTTGCCAGATGGTAGGGAAGGAGGAAAGGAGAGTTATTGTTCAATGAGTACAGAATTTCAGTTTTTCAAGAAGGAAAGAGTTCTGGAGACTGGCTGCACAACAGTGTGAATGTATTTAACATTACTGAAATGTACACTTAAAAATCAATAGGGGCCCCTGGGTGGCTTAGTTGGTTAAGTGTCCGAGTCTTGGTTTCATCTCAGCTCATGACCTCATGGGTCCTGGGATCCAGCCTCATGTCAGTTCACACTGAGCAAGAAGCTTGCTTAAAATTCTCTCTTTCCCTATCCCACTGCCTCTCCACCCCCCATAAAAAATCATTAAGATGGTAAATTCTAGGTTTTGTATAGTTTACCATAATAAAAAAAATCAAAGAGTTAAAAAAAAAAGGTAGTATGAGCCAAGCACATTTTATGTAAATTACTTAATCTTTATAATTACACAAGATAAACACTGTGAATATCCCTATTTTTAAAATTCCATCACAGAAAGGTAAAATTAGCTTGATAAAGTTTACACAGCTACTTAGGAGCAGGGCGGGGACCAGAATTTCACTCCAAACATCATTCTCTCTCTTTTTTTTTTGCCATGGAAAATTTTATTCTTTATACTGTATCATATCCTACATACCACAAAAATACAAAGATAATAACAATCATGATTTTCTAGGCACACAAAAGTATAGCTTTGAAATATATAAAGCAAAAACTGACATAATTCCAAGAATAACTCATAAAAAACTTGATCATTCAAGATTTTTATGTGTGTCTATGAAAAAGTTATAGACAGTAGCTCAAAATTTAATAAGATTACAGAAGGTTTGAATTAAAGTTATTCTAATGAACATCTACAGATGGAACCTGTATCTAACAATAGATACTATTTGTTTTCTTAAGCATACATGGAGCATTTTCTTTATAATTTTCATGTGCTACTCTTGAAAGAATTATCAATAAAGCTAAAAAATTCACATCATACAATTTACTCTCACCATAATGTGAATATGTTGTGGCACAGAACTAAAAAGAGATAAAAGTCTTGTGGGATTAAAAACTCAAATATAGGTATAATCTTCAATGACTGATAAAGAACAATGATAATAGGTTTCCAAAACCTTAAGAATTGTAGGCAACAGAAATAGTGCATATCAATGAATATAGAATGCAGCTATAAAATTTTAGTGAAAATTTTACAACCTTAAATTCATCAATTTAATAAGAAACTGAAAGAAATCGTTAAGCAGTCAATTGAAGAAGCTTGGAAGAGAACAGAGACCTACCTAAAGAAAGTGGAAGAAAGAATATTAAAAACAAATAGTATAAATTAATTTTGAAAAACAAGAGGAAAGATTTCTTAAAAATTAAAAAAAACAATTATTTGAAACCTCTAGTAAAACAGATAAAGAAAAAAAGTGATAGTACAAATGAATTATATTACAAATAAAGAAGGAAAATATAAGTATATAGAGAAGTTTTTGTTTATTATTATGTTATGTTAATCACCATACATTACATCATTAGTTTTTGATGTAGTGTTCCATGATTCATTGTTTGCGTATAACATCCAGGGCTCCATTCAATATGTGCCCTCTTTAATACCCATCACCAGGCTAACCCATCCCCCACTCCCCTCCCCTCTAGAACCCTCAGTTTGTTTCTCAGAGACCATAGTCTTTCATGGTTAGTCTCCCACTCCGATTTCCCCCCCTTTATTCTTCCCCTCCTGCTATCTTCTTCTTTTTTTTTTTTTTTAACATATAATATATCATTTGTTTCAGAGGTACAGGTCTGTGATTCAACAGTCTTACACAATTCACAGAGCTCACCATAGCACATACCCTCCCCAATGTCTATCACCCAGCCACCCCATCCTTCCCACCCCCCACCACTCCAGCAACCCGTCCATGTGCTACTTAATAGAATGATCACTGATAGAGGAATTCTTTTTTTTTTTTTTTTTTTTAAGATTTTATTTATTTACTTGACAGAGAGATAGACAGAAGAGCACAAGCAGAGGGAGTGGCAGAGGGAGAGGGAGAAGCAGGCTCTGCACTGAGCAGGAAACCCGATGCGGGACTCGATCCCAGGACCCTGAGATCATGACCTGAGCCGAAGGCAGACGCTTAACCATCTGAGCCACCCAGGCGCCCTGATAGAGTAATTCTTAATCAAAAATCATTCTCTTAAGTAGCACATGGACACACAAAAAAGCAGCAGTATTGTGTTCTCGAATCGTCTATTATCCTATTTAATTGACAGACATTTCCCCATTCTTGTAGACAAGCAATTGGGTGAACACACTCAGACATATCAAAGTTGCTTCTAAATTAAGCAAGAAGATAAGAAACCTTGCACTCTTGGGCTAAACTTGTTTAAAAAGTAAAACTTCTTCAAAATAAGTAATGAAAGTTAACTGTAATAGTTGAGAGCACATGATCTAAAAATATTTAGGTCAACAGACAGAAGAGAAAGGCCAGAAAGATCAGAGTGTAGAATGCATCATCTAGCAACGGTGGCAGCATGAACCCTCGGGAAGAAAAAAACCGGGAACAGACAATGGTGGAAACGATGAACAAATTACTTACAGGAAATGACTTAAATCGCTTCCTCCTGTCACATATTAAAATAAATCACATTCACTAATGAATTAAGAGCAGAAAATCGAGCCAGAAGATAACTAGAAGAAAATAGGCCTACATATTGTGGATGGGAATAGAGTTTTAAGTATGAAGACATTAAAATAAAATGACAAAGAAAAACATGATACATATCACTACAGAAAATTAAAAC
This sequence comes from Neomonachus schauinslandi, assembly GCF_002201575.2. Taxonomy (NCBI): domain Eukaryota; kingdom Metazoa; phylum Chordata; class Mammalia; order Carnivora; family Phocidae; genus Neomonachus; species Neomonachus schauinslandi. Next base: position 187,104,885 of record NC_058403.1, on the reverse strand, counting down.
CTTAAGTTCCCCAAAACCATTATAAGCAAGATGATGTGAAAAACAATATGGGGAAAATCTATTTGATAAATTATTATAGACTAATAGCTAATATCTTTAGATAAAGAGCTATTACAAATCGATAACATGCAAACACTTCATTAGGAAACTTGACTAAAACCATGAATAGTTCAAATAAGAAATATATGTGGATAAGTACAAAATGAAAAATATTCAACTTCACTACATTCAGTTAACTACAATTCTAAACAGTGACACAGCATTTTTATTAAGAATAAGGCATTTTTTTTCTGTAAAAGTATTCAGAGGTTATAAGGAGGAAGGCACACATACACACCACTATAAGGGCAAATCCGTATAAATATCAAACTATACAGTCCCTTCTAGAAATTGATGTCAAGATTATTACAAGAGGGGCACCTGGGTGGCTCAGTCCTTAAGTGTCTGCCTTCGGCTCAGGTCATGATCCCAGGGTCCTGGGATCGAGCCCCACATCAGGCTCCCTGCTCGGCAGGAAGCCTGCTTCTCCCTCTCCCGCTCCCCCTGCTTGTGTTCCCTCTCTCGTTGTGTCTCTCTCTGTCAATAAATAAAATCTTTAAAAAAAAAAAAAGATTACAGAGATCCAAAGATTTGTTCTAAGAAATTTATTATTTTTTTAAAAAAGAAAGAGAATAGTTAATTAAATTCTGATATTCAAGAGCTAATATTTGAAAGCCATTAAGATATCAGGTTTTCAAAGGATACTAAATAATGCAAAAAATGTTGAAATAGTGAATTGCAAAAAAATAAGCAAAATACAAAATGTGTAAATATATATATTTTTTTAATATACAAAAGTCCCATATATTTGCATTTACCTATAAATAGAGAAATGCATTAGAAGGAAATTCATCTAAATGTTAATAATGGTTATATCTAAGAAGTAGAATTAATGTTGATTTGTTTTATTTTTCTGTATTTTTCAAATATTCTTTAATAAATTGGAACTATAATTAGAAAACATTCAATGACATTGTAAATACTCACTTTCTAGACATATTAAATCTGTTAACATTGGGCGCCTGGGTGGCTCAGTTGGTTAAGCGACTGCCTTCGGCTCAGGTCATGATCCTGGAGTCCCGGGATCCAGTCCCGCATCGGTCTCCTTGCTCGGCGGGGAGTCTGCTTCTCCCTCTGACCCTCCTCCCTCTCCTGCTCTCTTTCAAATAAATAAATAAATAAAATCTTTAAAAAAAAAAAATAAATAAATCTGTTAACATTTATTGTTGACCATTGTATTGTGCTAAGGGACTATGACAGAAAACATAAAAGCAGCAATAGATACAAAAATAACTCCCGATAAATGGAGTACTCTGGGAAAGGAGGCATATGTTGGTGTGAGGTTTGTAATGGAAGTAAAAACTGAAACATGAAGGCAGGGGAACTGATATTAGGTGAAAGCCAGGAGGGCTTCTCAGTGAAGGTGGCATATAGGATTTATATGAAAAAGACTGGAGGCCCATCTGGTGGGATAGTGGGAGGAGGGTCTTTCAACAATGGGCTTCACCACTTAGACTGGAGCCCCAGCCTCCAATAAAAATCATCAAGTCCATCTTCAGTACCTCCTTCTTCTTGCTTCTCCACCAATTACACAGTTCCTTTCTTTCCCATCCTCCTCCACTGTTTACCTAGGAGTGAGACAACCCGACAGCTTTGGGGAGCCCACTGTGGACTACTGTCACTCCAGTAAAGAGTCCTCTTAATTAGGGTCCAAGGATTCACTCATCCTTGGCATTTGTAATTAGACACTTAATCTACCTATTTTCTAGTGGGAAATAAGAGGTGTCCCCAATCTTTAATTAGCTTCAAGGATCAGGCAAGCAGGAAGTAGGGAAGCTCAGCCGAGAAGACAGATCAGAGCAACCAAAATCATACCGTGTGGCAAATGACTGTTCACCTATTTGAAAACCTTTTGCTATTATAGGCACTTTTGATATGCTATTATTCAGAAATAAAAAATAGTGAAGTGATACAACTACACTTACCTTCTATTTTTTAAAGACTTACTTACTGCTAGTGATTTCCCTCCAGGAAATGAGTTACAACTGAAAAGTGTCATGAAAATATTGCACAAAATGCACCATGGGTTAAAAAAATATGAAGATTTAAATACAAGAAATAATCTCTGTTAAATATGTCTTCTAGAGAGATCCACCGTGTCCCAAGCCTTAAATTAGAAAGTCAGCAGAAAGATGAACTAAATCCCAGATGTTAATTGCACAGGCTTACTGGATTAGAACTACAGATAATTAATTGTTCAATTTTAATATGCATTAGACTAAATGGATGATAAGATTTTCAGTAGTCGGTTTTGAGGTCCAGAAGGGAAAGATCATTTCTTTACAGGCTTGGGAGCCCTAGGAGCCAAAGACATTTAAAATGTCTGTATTTAGTGAGTAAGAAGTTAGGTAAACAGAAGAGGTTAGGGAATGAGGTAAACTTCCAGAAAGAGAGTACAGAAGCTTAACTTCAAATTATATTTTCCTATTTGAAATTTAAAATATAAAATATAATTTTGTATGGGGAAGGAGATTTTAAATTTTTTTTTTTTTTTTACTGCAGCTTCAGTGATTAGCATTCCTGTCTCATAATGTCAACATTAAATCCAGACAGATCCAAAGTCCATTACTTCCTAACTGCAAAAAAAAAAAAAAAAAAAAAACTCACTGTTTATCGCCTAGATAATTAAATTTTTATGTCCTCAAGAATTCAGGAGCATGCTATGGTTAATTGGGAAAATTGTGAATTATGTCTAAGTTGTGCCCCCCCCTTTTTATTAAACTTGTAACAAAGCAAATGATGAAGAACCAACAATTTGCCAATGCTGAGTGTCCAGACAAAAATATGCTGAGAGAATTCACACTAGCAGATACCATCAAAAAGTTGGCTGCAGAGGAAGATGATGAAGTTTGAGAAGGTCCATACAGTCCTGTATGGACCACCACTGAGCAGAAAAAAGTCCCCTATCCTATCAACATAGCATTTGGGCTGCTCAAACAGAAGGAAAACCATCAACTACAAGGAACCTACCCTGACATCCTGGAATACAAGGAAGATTAGACTGCTGCACACCTTGGATATCAACTCTCCTCGTACATCAGAATCATCTGTGGAGCTTGTTAAAAAAGATGGGATTCTGGGATTCATTCCCCCAAAGTCCTGATTTAAGAGGTCAAAGAGAGACCCAGGATATTCTTTTTGTTGTTGTTGTTTTCTTTGTTTGGTTTTGTGTGTTTTTTTGTTCTGTTTTTTTTATTATTAACATATAATGTATTATTTGTTCCAGAGGTACAGGTCTGTGATTCATCAGTCTTACACAATACACAGTGCTCACCACAACACATACCCTCCCCTATGTCCATCACCCAGCCACCCCATCCCTCCCACCCCCTCCACTCCAGCAACCCTCAGTTTGTTTCCGGAGATTAAGAGTCTCTTATGGTTTGTCTCGCTCTCTGGTTTCTTCCTGTTTCATTTTTTCCTCTCTTCCCTTATGATCCTCTGCCTTGTCTCTCAAATTCCACATATCAGTGAGATCATATGATAATTGTCTTTCTCTGATTGACTTATTTCGCTTAGCATATACCCTTTAGTTCTATCCACATCATTGCAAATGGAAAGATTTCATTTTTTTTTTTAAAGATTTTATTTATTTATTTGAGACAGAGAGAATGAGGGAGACAGAGAGCACATGAGAGGGGGGAGGGTCAGAGGGAGAAGCAGGCTCCCTGCCGAGCAGGAAGCCCGATGCGGGACTCGATCCTGGGACTCCAGGATCATGACCTGAGCCGAAGGCAGTCGCTTAACCAACTGAGCCACCCAGGCGCCCGCAAGATTTCATTTTTGATGGCTGCATAATATTCCATCGTGTATATGTGTGTGTGTGTACACACACACACACATCTTCTTTATCCATTCATCTGTCGATGAACATCTGGGCTCTTTCCATAGTTTGGCTATTGTGAGACCCAGGATATTCTGTCTTTGAACAAACTTCACAGTGAAAGTTCAGGTAGGTTTGATAATTTAGTTTGACTTTTTAATTTAATTTAAAAAATTAAATATAGGTAGCATTCTGGTGACCATTCCCTTTATTTGAATGATGGGATATACCCAGGGGTGAATATCAAGGACTCCCTATAGTGTATTTTTTTCAAAGCACTTTAGAATTGTTGGTTCCCCCAGAAGTGAAGAGACTTTCCAAAGGTCACAGTGAATTAACATACAAAAAGAGGTAACAATTGGATTCTCATATTAGAAAATATATATCTGCTGTAATTATAATTGTCCACTTAGCTATAAGTTAGTAAATATTAATATCTGAAGGGTCATTGCCATATTTCCTAAATTTTAAGATGCCTATTCATACATTTTTGACATAAGTAAGTAGAGATACAACTTATGATTAAGTGTTTACTATGATGGCATTTCTTTTTTCCAAAATATAAAATCAACGGTTTTCTTGTAACAACCAACAGCGTCACAGAATCAAGGATGTATGGTGTGTGTGTGTGTGTGTGTGTGTGTAACACATGTACCATTTCTCTGAATCAAGGCTTTCTATTAATTAGTTCTGTGTGTGGTTTATTGTCCATTCTCAGTTAAGAAAATTGAGACTCACCTGGGCTAGAAACTGGAAATAAACTCTTGGATTATGCCTGCCTGCTACTGTCAGCATGTAACCATTCACTGTGTGCCGATGACTCCATTTCTACGTTTCCAGACCTTTCTCTCCTTCCCAGCATTACTGTTTCAACTGTTCCCACTATTGCGACACTAATCCAGTAAGCCACGGAGTGGCCACATTTACCGTGGCGAAACACATGTTTAATCTTGTTATTTTCTTTTCAAATCCCACTGTTCCCTAGCACTTAAGAGTCAAGTACCAAACCCCCCCCAAACAGTGTTTAGAATCCTTTGAAATCTGTTCCTGTTGTTCCTTTCCAGTCTCATATTGCCTGGTGCCTCTTCCAGATGGCAGATCAGCCCAATCACTCGGTTTAGAACTTACAGACTTTCTGCCACATTTCTATCAGTTGAAACTTCCAAGATCTAGCTCAAAAGTCACAAATGGCTAACAGACACATGAAAAAGTGCTCCACATCAGTCAGCATCAAGGAAATACAAATCAAAACCACAATGAGATACCACCTCACACTGGTCAGAATGGCCACAATTAACAAGTCAGGAAACAATATATGTTGGCAAGGATGTGGAGAAAGGGAAACCCTCTTACTCTGTTGGTGGGAATGCAAGCTGGTTTAGTCACTCTAGAAAACAGTATGGAGTTTCCTTGAAAAGTTAAAAATAGAACTACCATACCACTCAGCATTTGTACTTCTAGGTATTTGTTCAAAGGATACAAACATAGTGATCAAAGGCACACATGCACCCCAATGTTTATAACAGCAATGTCCACAATAGCCAAAATATGGAAAGAACCCAGATGTCCACCGACAGATGAATGGATAAAGAAGATGTGGGATATATATACACACAAACACACACATATATACACAATGGAATATTACTCAGCCATAAAAAAGAATGAAATCTTGCCATTTGCAATGACATGGATGGAGCTAGAGAGTATTACGCTAAGTGAAATAAGTCAGTCAGAGAAAGACAAATACCATATGATTTCACTCATATGTGGATTTAAGAAAAAAAGTTTGAACATAGGGAAGGGAAGGAAAAAGAAAATAAGATAAAAACAGAGAGGGAGGCAAACCATAAGAGACTCTTAACTATAGGAAACAAACTGAGGGTTGCTCGAGGGGAGTTGGGTGGGGGGATGGGGTAACTGGGTGACGGGCATGAAGGAGGGCTCATGATATAATGAGCCCTGGGTGTTACATGCAACTGATGAAACACTAAATTCTACCCCTGAAACTAATAATACACTCTATGTTAATTAAATTGAATTTAAGTAAAAAATTTTAAAACATCACATCACCCAAACTTTTCCAGTCCTCCCATCAACATTGATTTCTCCCACTTCAGCATTCTAGCGGCAGGTTGGACCACCAGCATGTAACAGTGCAAAGCCCTACCACATGTGTGCCTGTCTGTCTATCCAAATAGATAAGCTTCTTGACAACCGAAACTGGGTCTTAATCATTTTAGTTTCCTCCACAATGCTCAGCACAATGCACTGCATGTCGTATGTATTTAGTAAGCACAAAATATTTAACAAAGTCAGAACTGATCCTGAAGCCAGGTGGCGACAGGTTAAAGATACTATAAATAAAGCTTGAACTGAAGTTCTTAGTCCCATGCTGGGCACCTGCAGATCTTTATTAGGTTCCACCATGGACGGTATAATTTTAGATAACAGTATGCTGATGATGCACCATCTTCTCCCTCAATCGTGGCTAAACCCAGGGATGCAATTTCCTATTTGATTAAGAGTATGACAGCAGTGAGAATGGGATTATAAAAAATTTACTGTAGGGTTGAGAATATAAGTCTAACTGTGGATCAAATGGGAGACATTCTAGATGGTATTTTTTAAAGGAAGCGTTTGAACAGCCTATTTCAGAATAGCCAGTAACATCTTTAGCAACACGCCAAGTTTTGGTAACTATCTAATTTCAGGGCAGGTACTTATTCTCCCTTCTGCAGGATACAGAAAGAGGGTGTGATAACTATCTGTTGCTCAGATGCCTCAGACTATCAATTCTTCTCATAATTATATCTCAACTAGGTGATTTTTACCATTTGTTTACATAGAAATATACAAGCTTTATAACATATTAGTCTTCACATAGCAGTTCCCGAATTCTGCCTTTAGATTTACATTATGAGTAATGATAAATTTTAAATGAAGTTGCCTTCTCTTTGACATAGCAATATTCAAAGGCTTTCTACCTAAAATCCTAGAAGATCTTTTGGGATCTCTAGCTTATCTCCAGAAATACTCAAAGGATATTAAAAATCTTGAAATGTTTTTGTGGTTTGCATTAATTTTTTTTTAACCATTGACCATGTATTCAACGCAATGACCCTCTTAAAGAGTGGGCAATTCAAACTACCCCTATAATGGTTCACTAGCCTCAGCAATCATATTTGTAAGAAGGCAAAGGCCTTATGGGCAACATTAGGAGTAGTAATTATATGTTGTGTAATAATGCTACTAAGTAAAATATACGAATGTGAAGTACACATTCTCATTATACACGCACACACACACACACACATACACACACACACATTTTTATAATTACCCAAAACAGCAGTATGAGTCCTTGATCTCTACCTGGCACTTTTCTAAGCACTTAAAATGCATTTTTATTATATGCCCACAACATTCCGGGGGACAAGCTTCATCTCCACTTTATAGACTGGGAAACTGAGACCAAGGTGACATAGGGAAGAAAACAAGAACATTAATAAAGTCTTAACTTGACAGCCTGCCATTTCATCCTCCGTGTTAATCCATCCCCGCTTCTGCCAAGGGATTCATTAAATGGTGTGCGTAAGGGAGTTCATTTCGTGACTTCACTGCTCCTGGGTAATTTCCATCCTGATAAAAGAACACATTACCCCTGCACCTCAGCTCTCCTGTCTGAGGCCATGGCACTGTTTCTAAATCCCAGCTCTATAATAAAATACAACATGTGACCCTGTGAGCTACATCCCTTCCCTGTACCTCTGCTCCTGAAATTCCACAGTTCCAACTCTATGAAGGTTGTCACAAAAAAAAATGTCCCCTTAAGTTGGACTTTCCCCCTCAAAGCCCAAGCCTCTCTTTCCCACGACTTCTTAAACATCTGATCATATTTTGGTATCTGTCACCAACAAAGAAATAATCTTTTTTTTTTTTTTTTATAAAGACTTGGTTTTATTTTACTCTTTACTCAAACCAAGAGTCATTTATTATGCTTGCTAAGTGTAAGCTGCTCTCCTGGGTATGAGGAGAAACCTCATACCTCAGAGTGCCTGAAGGACCGTAAATTCTGAGAGAAGAAATGACAGAAATGCACTAAAAAAAGTGAAAAATAAATAAATAAATAAATAAATAAATATTTTAAAAACCTGCGGCTAAAAAAATAATTTAACCCACGGAGATAATAAAAGAGATGTTACACAGCAGCACGTGATTGTCACCTGATTCGTACTGCTAACTATTCAGACAAACCAGCATTCACTCCAAAATCAGGAATCATTTCCTCCTCCCAGGGTGGGTACCAGGATTAGAAGTAATCTACATAAAACACTCAACCTGTAAAAGCAACTCAGTAAATTATTATTAATATTATTATCATTAAGATAATACAGTATATTAGTGTGATCTTGACCATTTACAAAGAAATTTTGCTCACAACCACCTCGTTAGCTAGGATTCCATGATATGGGTCATCTGACACAAAACGGAAATTTGGGGGAATGTGGAAAAAGTTTGTGTTGAATCCCTGCTCCCAAGGAACATCTGAGATCATGAAATCAAGCTAGGAATGATGAAGATTGAGCAAGAATTGTTTCATTGGGAATGCAGGATGGATTCAAGAAAAACACAAATGTCTTGGGACTCAGCCAAATGATCGAGATAGAAATCTAGGATTTAGGTAAAAAGAAATTGGTAATAAGATCACAGGACAGGTTTAAATATCTAAGAGACTGTTTTACAGTAAAAAGTGGCCTTGTCTGAAAACATTCAATTTAGGACACAAGGAGACGTAGGGACCCATATTTACAGCCTGAGACAAGTGATGAAATGGTGGGACCTTTTCTAGAAATGGGGCTTCAGAGAAATTATTCATTTGGAAGCTGTTGAGTTAAAAACCCACAGTGAAGTCTTACAAAAAGAGAGAGACAACTTCCTACAATTTACACCAACAGAAAGCACTTAGGAAGGAAGAATAAATGTTAGTTAAACTTTAAAGATTAAATTACAAATTTACTCAACGGATTTAAACTTTCACTGCACAAGTAGCAATTTTAAGTCATAAGGGATCTGAAATGTTTCCAGAGTTTTAAAATCGACTACTTTAGTGAAAAAAGATCATCGCTTCTAGTGCTGAGCACATAGCAAATCCTCTGCCTTGTAATGGGCTGGGATAATTGCATAGTTTCAGTGAAATAATTTTACTGCTACCTTGTTGTTTTCTGTTAATTATCATTTCAGAATAAGAAAAACTATTACTTTTAAAACCTACATTAAAGAGGGCTTAAGCAAGCCTAGGAAAGGAAGACAGCATGGGAAAATATAAAAAGACGCTATTAATATTAACAGTTATAGTTGGACACTTGTTCATTTAATAAATCTTTGCAATATTAGCAAGATGGATGAGTAGTAGTACAAATGAGAAGAACATGAGATAAGCGATCATTTGTTATCATTACTGAGATATAAAGTATGATTCAGTGTTTCATAATGGATGTTAAATTTGATTTAACATATGGTTGGCTCATTTGCTGAAAACTATCCTTAAAGATACAAACTCATTCTAAAGTCAAAGCCATTGTCTTAATAGCAGGCTTGGAATTATCTCTCCATAAATGAAGACTGAATAAACTCAGTAAACACAGACTTGGGGAGAGGATGTGCAAAGGCCATTTAAAAAACAAACAAACAAATGTGCCATATACCCAGACTCATTGAACATATTATAGAAAGTATTGTTGCCCACGTTGAAAAAGTAAAGAATTAATGTATTTTTAATACCCATACAGAGTCTGTTGAAATATTCAAATGATCAGAAGAGAAACTAACATGATTCTAACTGTTCCAGCAGCTACTTAAGAAATCTTCCTTTGTCAACTTCATCTCTATAATCATGTAAGTTCCCACCTTAAACTTAGTGGATTAAGCAGATCACTGCAAGTACTGTTAAAATAATCTATAATCTATTCTTGCACTTTGGGAGTGATCCGACCTGAAATGAGAGACACTTAGAAATATTTGTGACATGAGTCTACTCCTATCAGCCACTCAAATGTGTCTGAGCTCTCAGTTCTATCAAGAGAAATACATAAAAACATTTGAACAATTGCTCTACCTCCTGGAGACACAAGACCGGTTTGAAGACTAGAGGTCTTTAGCAGTCCCTGTGTTAAGCCAGTAGGTGAAGGCTTATTTCATGAGTACCTGTTCTAAAATCAGGTTCATTAATAAAATGTCTACCTTACAAACAGAGCTTGAGTCTTCTGTTTTTAAGTGATGACTGTGCCTTCCCACATCTTTGGGGGATAACTCAACCTACACTCATCTGAAATAAGAGACCGCTTATTTCCTATAATCCAATCTACACTCATTTGAAATAAAAGACCACTAGGCAGCTCCGCTACTGTGCCTTTGAAAATGATCTAGATGTGGGGAGCAGTATTCCACTTTGTTACATGCATTAAATCAGCAACTGTTTTATCAAGATGCTTTGTCCGACCAAAGTGTCATCTAATTCACATTTAGCTATCAGATGCACATCTACAAAAGAGAACTTCAGGTACCCACCCTTAGGTTATACTTGTTAGTGAGTCCTACTCTTATTTGGTGTAGATGTTATTTATTGACAACACGAATCCCCATGGTTGATACCAACTAGCCTTGTGCCACTGAATCAGTCACCCCTACTCCCCGGGCTTCATTTCCCTCATTTGTAAAATGAGGGGTTCAATTCACATCAGTGATTCATGGAGAAAGTATCCAGTGCCATGCTGGCTACACAATCCCCTGAGGACTTTGCCAACACATTAGACCTGAGAATCCAGGGGGGCCTTGAAAATTCTTCATTGCAGTAAGTTCCTAGATGACTCACATGGGTATCCCCTCTGGAAATAATGGGATAGATTATAGCTAAAACAATCTACCATATTATATGCTGAATCCTTTCAACCGTTAGGTGAAAAAAGAAAAGAAAGCATTCTGACTCAGATCAATAATCTATTGTATAGAGATACCTAGTAGCCCATCCAAAAAAACTGACCTCAAAAGGCCATGGAACCAGAGTAGCCGATGGAGATGGGGAGACCAATAGTCAGGGTTTAGAGTTTCCACTCTGTTCTCTTCCCAGCTCTATGACTCTGGTCATGTCTGTTAACCTTTTAAAACTTAGGGCTCCTTCTCTATAAATAAATAAATAAATCCTACCTTAGAAGGGGATTGTCCAAGTTAAATAAAAAAATATGTCGATAAAGTACTTTCCAAATCAAAGTATGGTTTCATTCTTTACAGCGCTTAGTGCACAGTCGGTGCTAAAGAAACAAAGGAACAGAATTTAATCCAACTAACCAATGAGATGTTATTCATTCGATTCATTCTTATCAGGAGCCTACCATGTGTGAGACACTGTGATAGTCATGTTGCCTGTTAGATCCACTCCCCCACTTCTTTTTATTTTTATTATTTTTTTTAATTTTACAGAGGGAGGGAGAGGCGGGGGCAGAGGGAGACAGAGAGAATCTTAAGCAAGCTCCATGCCCAGTGCATAGCCCAACATGGGGCTCAATGTCATGACCCTGAGATCATGACATTGAGCCCCATGATCTAAGCCGAAATCAAGAGTCAGACATGTAACCGACTGAGCCACCCAGGTACCTCTCCATTCCCCCACTTCTTGCCCTGTTCTATGACCCAAAAGGCTGACCTGCATGGACTACACTGACAGGCTTCTTGCCTTCTTGCTTTCCAGGCAATCTGGTCATTGAGGGTTCTAGCAGGAGATCAATGGAGAGGAGGAAGGGAAGTTAAGTCCCCATTCAGGGATCCACGGTTCTTCCCAAGGCAGATTGCTCTTCCCAGTTCCCTCCCATACTATGGGGCAGGATCACTCCCTCCCTTCTCCTCTTTGGGCTTGTGTCCTGACAGCCTCAGTGCTGCTCCCTCCAGCCTCCTACATTACCCTGTGATTCCCCTATATGCCATCCACACCTCTCTAAATAGAAATTGCCCCTTTCTAAAGAATCCCTCCTACATTCATCCTCATTTGACTATGTCCTCTGTTCTGGTTGGGAATCCAATATAGGCAATGTGTTAGGAGTTTGGGAATAAGGTAATAAACAAAAAAAGTCATCATCTCTTGCCCTCACGGAGTGCCAAAGAGGACTGCTAAGATAACAAAAATCACAATAAACAGCTACCATTTATTGGACACATACCACATGCCAAATTCCACAGAAACTGCACTTCTAAAAGCTGGTATATTATTACCTCTATTTTGCAAATGGAAACAAAACAAAACCGGAAGCTCAGAAATATAAAGCCCGCATAAATATTAAGCGACGGAACTTAGAATCAAGCCAGGGTCAACCCATTCCGGAGCACACTGTCTTAGATACTGGGGGAGTGCCAAATTTACTTCAACAATATCCCTGCCAGATGGACCTTTAATGTGAGTATAAGAAATTTCCTCTTCCCATGCCAAATCTGGCCATGCACAGAAAGCCCAATTTGGAGGTTGAAATCTATCCTCTTATCACTTACACACACCCATTTCCTTATAAGTTCCCTCTGGTGTAAGCTAACACACAGCTCCAGAAAGATGCATTCCTCCATAACCATAGGCTTTGTTCAAACCATCAGATCTGTCATTTTCTTGCACAGCTCAGGACAAATGCAGATAAGGAACGGAGAGGACCTTGAGGAGTATTCTGGGACTTCGCAGGGAGATCAGGCATCTTCCTGACTGACTCCCACGTATGTGATCACCCACTCGCCTGAGCCACCCCTTCTGTATTTATAGGTGGCCACCCTCTCTGACTGGCAGCCAGAGCACTCAGCTCATCTAATGTTTTGAAAACACCCACCCCAACCCAGGCTGGGCTGACAGGCATACAGCTGCACCAACTTTATTAATTAGTACCCAGACCTTTTGAGAATTGATCTCCACTTTGATCCTGGCCTGCACATTTCTAACTCGGATATCTAAACAGCAAATCATGTTATCTTATAATTAAGTGATAATCTTCATGACAGAGAAGATGACAGGACTATAAATGGCTTATGCCAGTGATTAAAATAACTTCCTCCCCCTTCCCACTTAGCCCTGGAAATGTTCTCCAACTTCACAAAGCCATTAGTTGTTAATAAACTGTCCGTGACATGAGCCTCATTCCTATTCGACAAGATCACATGTCCACTGAGTTACTCTTCAGAAACCATACACATTTTATTCTTTATGCTTAAATAAGCACACCCTGTTGCCTCAGGAGGCTACAAAACTGTAACAAAACAATCGACTTTAATATTCAGATCGGTCAACTTTGAAGATATGCACGCACAATGTATGTACTAAGTAACTTCAGGGTCAGTGTTGATATAACACTGAGCATTTAATACACAGAATAAATAGCTATAGGAAGGTTAAGTTTGACTCCAAAGAGTACACTGAATATTTGTTGAGCATTTATTCTATACTGAACACCATGGTAAGTGCTCAGGATATTACAGTAAAAGGGTACCATCTCTACCTTTAAAGCACAGCAGAGCCTAGTGCAAGGACAGTGAAAAAGAATTATTCTACCAAGCAACTAGTGGCCACAGTAGTTGAGGACTGGTTGGAAGTAGTACTGGGATTGATGAGCAATGTCTACCATTAGCGTGGAACATAGGAATGACAATGAACAGTGCACAAATGAGCAAATTGATGCAAGAATGTCATCTTTCGGACTGGATTGTGAGCTCCTTTGGGGGTAAGCTCCATGGTTATTTTACCTCCATGTCCCTCAAAACCCCTAACACAGTCTGTTGTACATAGTAAACATTCATTTTGCTGGATAGATGCCTGGATGTATTGCTTTCATTATCCATTAATTCTGTTGCCATTTTGGATGCCTCATTGATGTTAAACCTTTCCTTCCCAGTTACTGTATCCTCTTTATCCTTCCCTTCTTCTGCTTTCTAAACACGAATTTCTGCATCTAAATCCTACAAGGAGGGTCTCCTCTAAATGAGTTCAACAAACGTTTTATACACATATATGTATGGATGACCCTTTGCTACCCACACGTCGAAGGTGTTTTAAAGCCAACCTGCACACTCTCCCAGACTACATATCCTTGGTCACATTCTCAGCCTCTTAATAAAAACACAACTAATTCTTTTTCTTCCAAGTAATACAATATGTATACAAAGTGCTGGGAGATGCCCTAATTCCACCATAATTAGTAAATTCACTTTTACGCTGGTATGGACAACCACATTATTTTCCCAGCTATTCTGAATCCACGCCATCTTTCTCATTTTTATTTCTTGATGTTTAGGACACTTTGATTGTAAAATCTCATTGTTTACCTCTATGTCTCATTAATCCTTGGTGCCTTTTATGCTCATCCCAAACTTTTCAAGGTTTCATTCGCTATAAAATTTAAATTAAGGAGAGAATCCTCTCACATTACTATCTAGACCATTCCTGAATTTGGAGTCTTAGAAATATATAATGTATTATTATGTCTTTTACCAAATGTACTGAACTTTTAATTTTTATATGGTTCACCTTCTTTATGATGCTTAGATTTCCATTCAAAAACATACCTCTTTTTACCCAATCCACACTTTTTGTATCTCTATTTTTCTGTGTCTTTCTGGGATTCTCTGTCTCTCCATACTTTGTTTTCTCTTACACACACACATTTTAATATCCAAATTCATACGCTGTGTGTGCTTGTGATTTGCCATTCCTCTTCTACCTTTGTTAGAAGCTCTTCTTCCCCATGCAAGCTAATTCTAAGAGAAAAAGTGAAAAGCAACCTTGCAGAATAATCACTATTGGTTCAAAAGAAAAAGTACCCAAATCTGACACTGTCCCTAACCAGCTGTGTGATATCTGCCATGTAATATCTGGCTGTGGTTTTCTAATCTGGAGGGTAAAACAAGACTATGTCTAGAGTACTTTCTAGTTCTGAAATGATCATAATTATGAGTCAACATTTACTGCACTCGGACATGTGTGAGGCATCAAGCTAAGTACTGGATGAGATTATCACTTGTAATGGTCACAACAATTCTATAAAGTAGGCACTGTTGCCAGCCGCATCCTATCACTGAGCAAACCGAGGCTCAGAGAAGCCAAGTAACTTCATAGCTGATAAGAGATGGTCTGAGGCTGGAACCCAGGCAGCCTGACTCCCAAGTTATACATTTGGTATCACGCTCTCATATCAACTGATCTCCTGTATTTTAATAGAATTAAAAATGAGAACATTTAGGGGCTCCTGGGTGGCTCAGTTGGTTGGGTGTCCGACTCTTGGTTTCAGCTCAGGTCATGATCTCCGGGTCTTGGGATCCAGCCCCTGTGTCACTCTCTGTGCTCAGCATGGAGTCGGCTAGAGATTATGTTCCTCTCCCTCTGCCCCTTCCCCTGCTCATGCACTCTCTCTCAAAAATAAATAAATGAATAAATATTAAAAAAAAAATTCAGCAGGTGACTACTGTAAACAATGAAATTATATACCGAAACTAATAGTATATATATGAGAGTAATATTACACTGTATAACTAACTGGATTTTAAATAAAAACTTAAAAAAAATTAACACCCATACTGTTGAAAAACCTTCCTCTCTTAAAATGACTTGAAAGGATGTCAAAAAGCTCAAGCAAATTTTTTGAAATACAGTCATTACATCCATGTATACACTTCATATACACACTTTTAATTAATCCCTATATTCCCACGAATACATATAATCTCATGCTTACATGATAATACAAGCATTATTCGACTACGTTCCATTGTCAGCTTGTCAAGAGCACTGCCCACACTTTGTGCCCTTTACAAAAGAAGCTTTCTACACAGGTAGGGCCCCTACAACCCTGTCGCCGCCATCCCCTCAAGCCAGCACCCACAATTGTGTCCCTTTCTGCTGCACTGAGAAGGCTCCTTTCTTTGTTGGCCTTTCCATCTCCTCCCTGAGTCTAAACCCATGAGCATCCCCTCCTGCTGTCATACTAGTCATCTCTCCCCAGCAAGAGCCTTCGAGCTGGGAACCCCCGCCCCAGTCCATTCTCCACTCAGCAGCCTTGTTTTCTTCTCAAAGCAAATCACAGGCCACTCCCTACTTGAAACCCATTAATGACACTCCACTGCACTGGAAATAAAATCCAAACACCCTTTCACTGTTCCCATGTTATCTGCTCAGATCTCCACATTCATAATGTACCAACTGGTCTTTTTGACATTCATCAAACAAAATGAGCTTTTTTTTTTCCCCCCAACTCAGGACCTTTGCATATGCTGGCTCCTTGACATCGAATATCTCCCTTTCTGCCTACCTGCTGTAGCCAGTCCTTCTCATTTTTGGGGGGCTGAGATATCACCCCTCTTCCGGAGAACTGCTCATGTCCTCCTTATTTAAGTTGGCTCCAGCCCTGCCATTCCCTGTCTTACTTACAACTGAGAACTATTTTATTTGTGGGTGTGTGTCTAAGAGAAATATCTTCCCTGACTCTAATACAAACGTTGAAAGCAGGTTGACCTTGCTCTCAGATATATCTCCAGCATTTAACTTGAAGGTTGATAATTATTTATTTGTTAAATGAATAAACGTATGACCTTAGATCTGTTTACTTTAAAAGAAAAAAAAAGATAAACATTTTGAAGAGGGGAAAAAATGAAGAGGTTGGCAAAACTTAATAGTTTTGGCAAACATTATTACGAACTTTTGACAGATGTTAAAAGAATGGAGACAGATTTTTAACATATTTGATATATCATCTCTACTTGGAAGGTAGGTTTAAAATTGTGTCTATGCCATTAGTTAGGAAATGAGAGAAAATGATCTCTGTGACTAGCAGGGGCTAAGAAACTGCTAAGTATTGGTGCAACATGCTGGATGGATAGATATCTGGGCATTTTCCTCTCATCTTGCCTTCCTTTCTACTGGCTTATTTTTACACTGATTTTTACGGATCTGCATTCAACAGCGAAGGTAAGTGAAATGAAACTCTGGAGAATGATCAGCAGTGACAAAATAGACAGGAAATTTTTTTTTAAATCAGAATTGCCATTGCTGAGCTCACCATCTAACACATTTTATTATATATGAGTGATATTTAGAAGAACATCACACTTGTATTTGTTCCTGAGTTAGATTACTGGAGATAAAGGAGATTCTAAAATTGTAACTAAAGGAGTTAATATTCAAACATCTATCCAATGAGAAATTTAAAATATAAAAGTGATTTTATGCCTACTGAAATATGAACGACTACTAGGAAACAGGGATTTCATGGGGACTGACATTACAGAATCTAATAGAAAGCTGGTAGTCTTTATTATTGTGCTGGAATATGTTTTATGGCTCTGAAAATGTCTGAAGTTTTAAATGCCAGACTGGAGAGTGGAGACATGGGGGCCAGCGCTGATTTGTGGTACACCCCAAACCCATGAACCTTAAAACCAATTGTGCTCAGACAAACTTCAAAGATCTCCATGCTTCTGCCCTGCCCCACTCCACAAACTTCTACCCTTCCCTTGCTAATGAAATGCTGGGAGAGAAACAATAAAAGGCAAATTTCATTATAATACTTGGGCTGGACCTCTGCCAGGACACCTCCAGTCCAGAGGGATGAACCAGGGCATAAGTCTGGGCAAGCATAGATATGTGTGTGTGAACCTGTTTACACAATTACAACATAAGAACAATGGAGTGGATGGCTCATGTCTTAAGCCTCTGGTCTACAGGCTAGTGTGATGAAAAAAATAAAGATGGAAAAGTGGGTTATCCAAAGTGGGAAGGCTCTCTCGGTGGTCTTGGGGTGCTGGGGGCAGAGTCCCTGACATGATCTACAGTGTAGCAGCTATGACAACATTAACATCTGATTCACACATTAGGCAGAGTCCAGCCAGCGTTAACCACCACCATAGTTACTCCTGTCACGTTGTTTTTTTTAAATCTTAAAAGAGGAAGCATTTCAAATGACCTAAATCTAAAAATAGGGTAATTCATGCTCATGACTATTTGAAATAGCATCAAAAGGAAAGAAAGGGCAGACACACACACACACATACACACACACACATTTCCATTTTTGTGATATTCCCCCTCCCATGAAAAAGAGAAAGTACTGTAGCTTGTCATTCAATCTAAAATCAGATCTCGTGCCAGCTGGAATCCTATGTCTATTTATTACTGTGCACAGTTTTTACATTAGCTATTTGTTAACATCTGATTTTGCCACCATTGAGATACAATATAACTGAAGGTCTCTTCATGTGGTGCCAGAAAGATTCATTCAAGTGGGACCATTTGGGGAGAAATGCTAGTAGAAGACAGGTATAGAGGTACCACTGAGTAAATGATCCAGCTGCATTTTTTGATAAATAAAGTTTAAATATAAGTAACTGCCTCATGGATTTGGGCAGAGATAGAGATTGGAAAATATCCATGACATTCACTACATTTGCATAACGGGTTCACAAATAAATTCACAACATCTTATGCTCTGTAACATACTTAGCCCCTTAGTTTCAGAGATACCTGGAAAGTATCATCTAATAGGAGCAGTGTCTTATTCTCTATTTCAGAGAACTGTTCACATTTGTTCCCTACGGGAGTTCCAAATGCAGTAGTGCTCAGCTTAGACTAGGAAGAAGCTTTTAAAATTCATGCCCAAGCTTCTTAAAAAGTAGAGAATCAGACTTTTGGGGCATGAGACCATACATCTTTATAAGTTTTATAGGCTTGTACCTACAGAGCTCATAGAATGAGCAAAATAGACAACCAATGATGGAATTCAAGTACGCACACATTCACACACAGATACGTATGCGACCAAGCCTGACCTAGGTTTATGGGTCTTATGAGGTTTCATTTCTGCACGAGGTTTCTAATCAGCCTCTCTTGCTGGCGAATTGAGACAGACAGACAGACAGACACACTCCTCTAACCATAGGATATTTATCAAGTAGGCACTCAACAAACACAGAGTAACATGGAGTAAAGTGGAAGGGAAAGGAAGGGAAGGGGACTGGAAAAGGGGAGGGAAGAACAGACAGGAAGGAAAGAAGGAGGCAAGGAGACAGCAGGGGGCAGAAGGAAAAGGGAAGCAAGCTACGCATGGAAGGATGGGAAACAAGAAAAAGAAGGAAGCTGTCAGAGGAGGTGTCAGAAAGACAAAAAAGAGAGGGAAAATGGTGCTGCCAAAGTCAAAAGGTAAAATATTTTGGGGGGGGAGATGGGCAGAGTCCAGAGATGGCACACATTGATGAAGTCTCTTCCCTGCCAGGAGCATGTACAGACAAATGAATTCAGCACCAGGGGCTCCGATGGTAAAGGGTCACATTTTCAAAATGCCCTAAGGGACCAGACAAATAGCATAAACAGAAGATTATAGGTACAAAGATGCTTGAAGATTAACCATGGCATCTATTTATAAAGGGGAAAACTGTGCAGATCAAACAGCTAAGCCCAGATTCTGTCCCTATAGCCTGGAGCTAGCAAATCGATTCAGATATTTGTGAAACACCTATAATCGAGGTTTTTTTTAAAAAACATATAATGTATTATTTGTTTCAGGGGTACACGTCTGTGATTCATCAGTCTTACACAATTCACAGTGCTCACCATAGCACATACCCTCCCCAATGTCCATTACCCAGCCACCGCATCCCTTCCACCTCCCTCCACTCCAGCAACCCTCAGTTTGTTTCCTGAGATCAAGAGTCTCTTATGGTTTGTCTCCCTCTCTGGTTTAAGTTTTAATCACAAAGCTTTACTTAAAGAGCTGCAAAAACCACCAGCCTCTCTAAGCTGCTTCCCTCATCACAGGGAGAAGAGCACAGACATTTCAACATTTGGTAAGAGGTGGAGAAGTTTTGCATGGAGAAAGCCAGCTCTGATTTCTTTGTCCTAGGAAAGGAAAATCAACCATGACTGACCTGCCAGAGCTTCTCATCTTGGGCACTGGCAGTGGGCTGAGGCCTCCAGAGCAAGAGCATAAACAGCTCCAAAATATGTGGCAGAGACCCACCACCTTGGTCAATGCAACTTGTGTGAAGCTAAGATGCTGATCTTCTCACTTGTTGATGTTGGACACATCTTGTTTTTGTTTTTTAAGATTTTATTTATTTGTCAGAGAGAGAGAGCACAAGCAGGGGGAGTATCAGGCAGAGGGAGAAGCAGGCTCCCCACCTAGCAATAAGCCCAACGCGAGACTCGATCTCAGGACCCCAGGATCATGTCCCGAGCCGAAGGCAGATGCTTAACCAGCTGAGTCACCCAGGCGTCCCAACACTTTCGTTTCTGAATAGAAGGATTTCAGGGAGCAAAAGGGTGTTTGTTTCGTACAATTTCTTATTATTGGTAGAGTCCCTCAAAATCTAAATCCATCCAAAATAGCCACCACCCACATCCTCATAATGTTCTCATTGTATCTTATACTTTTTTTCATAATGCTTCCCATCATTTATAATAATATATTCATTTTTCTTGCTTGCTGTCCATGTCTTCTACCAAACTGTCAACTCCACGCGGTAAAGGACAGAGTCTAGATTGTTTATCACTGAATCTCAGGCATCTGGCGCATACTCAGTGTGGGATACATATTTTCCTTGTTGGTTGTTTGCCTGGCAAGCAGCACGAGCCCAACACACGTTACCTCTTGCTGCTAACTGTTTTGTTACATCAGCACACCTCCATGAGTGCAAGGCAGGAGGGAGAGAGAGAGAGAGTGGCACCTGGAGAGCTCAATGTCAAGGGGATTTCCAGAGCTGTCATGTCCTACATTTCCTGACTGCTAGAGGAATACTAGCATTTATACCAGCAGAGCCAAGGACTCCATGTTCTTCATCATGCCATAATAAAAAAAAAATTTTTAAGGGTCTGTGGTATTTACGCAAACTTAATTTTAATTTCAGACTCCAGAACCTCTTCACTACTACTGGAAGCCCATGTATACCTTTGACTCACATATCATACAACTTCCTGCTGACCTTCCTCCCCTTTCTATCCCAAACCTGCCCAGAGCGCTGTCTCATTAGGGCTGAGCCACTATCCAATTTCTACCTTACAGAAGCCTTGGTTTCAGAGTAACCTCACATATCCCAGTGACAAACAAATGCAGGGATTATGTTTCTGATAATTCACACATGACCTTGAACATGTAGTTGCGCAGACCAATACACCGACCAAGACACCTTAAGGTGGGGTTGTGTCTCCCCCAGAAGGGTGCCTTTTTCTTCTGTGCACAAACATGCCCTACAGGCTAGTAACAGTCTTGATACCAGAAAAGGGCAAAACTCTATAGGATATGGCAAATGAAACCCAATGACTTGATAAGATGTATTTTACCACATCTGGTTTAATATTTCATCTGTTCCAATTAGGAAAAAATATTACAATTATTTTTTTTAAATACAGTATCCTTTTGGCAGTAGCATGTGTACCTCCAGGGAGCTGCATTACTCAAACAATTTTCTATTTCAAAATACACAGTTAGTGAGAAACGACAAATTATTACATTTCCACTAAATGCACAGGAAGAACAAAGTTAATTAAAAACAAGACGAAACAAAACAAAACAAAACCAAACCTGAAGCAGCTTTCCCAAATGGTAATCTGCCTCCCCAGGGCAGAATGGTTTCCTTTTAAGGAATCTCCACCTGATGGCAGAGCCACCTTGGATCAGTAATTCATGGCATTTTAAAAACTGAACTCACTTCTTATTTCTTTTCATAATGCAAACTGAAGTTGATGAGGGGCAAGAGTCCCCTTGGAACTCAAAATGCATTTTTACAAAAGCTTACATCTGTGATGCCTACTCTGGAAGGGCTATAATTAGCTAGCAAGCTGTCTATCACTCGTCTCAGCAATCATGTGACTAGGAGAGGAGACTGACGTCATGGTTCAAACAGAGCTCCACCAGGGTAATGATACTGATGGAGACAAAGCTGGGAGTAGGTTGCAGGAGTGACTCATGTACCTAGTAGGAATCTAAATTTTATCTTTCTCAGGCATGATTTCCTTGTAACCAGCAATACCTAAAACTTCTTCAGGAAATCTGAGGCCTCTGGATCTGTCTGTAAAGGAAAGAAGCTCAGTCACACAGTCATATCATTTCAGGCAAGTCAATCATACTGAGTCAACATCTTTATCTGTAAAATGGGGATAGGGAAATCTACCTAATAAGTGTGCTGTAAAGATGAAGTGACACAATGTACATAAAGGTTTAACCAACGTCTGCACATGTGAGACCCTGAATAAATATCAATGGAAATAAAAGCAATGGCTATATGCTATCCTATCTTGTGGCCCACTGACCTAGTCAAACATTATCTTGACCATCACCGCCTCTACCTCATTATTAACTACATGTGTGGGGGGCTTTCCAGTTGTGTAGCTTGATGCTCATAACAACTTTGTGAGGCAGCATGATTACAGCCATTTTAAAGATAAGACAGAAACTCAGTTCACATTCTTAGTGACTGAGATCAAAGGTCTTTCACTGTAAAAACCACTTTCCTGCTTAATTACTCCACACTGGTACAGAGGTTTTTGGCTCTATGGAAATTCTACTCTTCTATTGATGCAAAGGAAGTCAAAAGTTACAGTTATCTTATTCAGAGCTCCACACCATGAAAAGTGATTGATGCATTTGTACACAATGTGAACCATACTAATGAGGGACTGGAGCCCAGAGAGAGTTTCCCCTAATCTGGCCATGGTTGAGAAAGGGTAGGCTATGTGGAATCCAAGTAGCAACAACAAAAAATAGTAAAAAGTCATCTTCTCTCAGAAGATGAAGGAAAACATTTTTCTTGAGTTCAACAATGCTTCTTGTAGAAAGAAATTTTCTTGTCTAATGGACAAAACTGGCAAGTTCAAACTAGTTGACAACACCTTGCCCAAAGGTGCCATTCACGGAGACTAACATGCTTTTCAGTGATCTAAGCTCCCTACCTTCCTCTGCTCATTTCATCCTCATGACAACTTTAAGAGTTAGCTTCTGTTATATCCAAGTTTTAAGTAGATACTGAGGCTCAGAGGAACTGAGTAGTTATATCAGCCAGAGTTGAGCTGCTCAAAATGGAGATAAAACAAGGGGATGGGGTACGTACATCAAAGTCACTGGGAGGGTTGGAGGTGTGGGCTGCAGGACAACTCCTGAGAAATGCTGGTAATTCTGCCACTAGTAGGAAGGCAGAAACTCAGGAAGTCACTGACAGAATGATTCATGTCAGAAGAATATTGATGGAATTGTGAACAAGAAAGCTACTACCACTGACACCTCTGGCTTTTATGTGAGCCACACTAGGGAAAACCCAGACACTCCATGCTTGCTTTCCAATAGCGCTGAAGTTAGAGGCTGGATGCTGTAACACCGGTGCTGAAAACCCCATGTTTCCTCCAATACTCTGGCCAGCAGAAACTGTAGAGAATAGAGAAAAACTGGCCTCATCATGCAACTCAATAGCAAAAAAAACAAATAACCCAATATAAAAATGGGCAAGAGACCTGAATGGGTATGTTTCAAAAATGACATACACATGGCCAACAAGTACATGAAAAGGTACTCAACGTCACTCATCATCAAGGGAGTGCAAATCAAAACCACAATGAGCCATCACCTGACATCTATTAGGGTGGCTTGTATCAAAAGACAAGAGATAAATAAATGTTGGTGAAGATGTGGAGAAAAGGGAACCCTCGTGCACTGTTGGTGGGAATGCAAACTGGTACAACCACTATGGAAAACAGTATGGAGGTCCCTCAAGAAATTAAAAATAGAATCACCTATGATCCAGCTCCCCCACTTGTGGATATATATTCAAAGGAAATGAAACCATTACCTTGAAGGTATCTCTACTCCCACATACACTGAAGCATTATTCACAATATCCAGTATATGGGGGGGGAAAAAAAATCTAAGTGTCCATGAATGAGTGAATGGACCAAGAAAATGTGGTATAAAAAGAGTTATGTATATATACGTACAACTGAATATTATTCAGCCTTTAAAAAGAAGGAAATCTGCCATTTACAACACCAGAGATAAACCTGGAGAGCATTATGCTAAGTGAAATAAGCCAGTCAGACAAAGACAAACACTGTATGATACTACTTATAAGTGGAATATAACAAAACAAAAAAGTCAAACTCATAAAAACAGAGTAGAAAAAAACAGTTGCCAGGTGCTGGGGGGTGGGGGAAATAGGGAGAGGTTGCCAAAATGATACAAATTTTGGGTTATAAGACGAATAAGGACTGAGGATCTAGTGTATAACATGATGCCTATAGTTGATAACACTGTATTATATAATTAAAATTTTCTAAGAAAGCAGAATTTAAATGTTATCACCAAAAAAAAAAAGAAAAGAAAAAAAGAGGGGGAGTTAAAAAAAATAAAGAAAAGATATGGCCTCAGAATTAGTTCTGCTTTCTAAAACTCAAATACATCTAATTGGTTAAAAAAAATCATATCCAGACCCCTACTTGCAAGGGAGTCTGGAAATGTCACTTTTGGCTTTCCTGCTTTTTGGTAGAGGAAAGCACATTAGAAGAAGGTTGGAAAGGCTCCTCAGAGTCCCATCATCTTATCTACACCAGCAGGTATGCCATCCAAGAAGCAGCTCAGAATTCAAGGGTATAAGAACCAAAAAACAGGCAAGACCAAATGCAAGAAGATATGACAGACAAGGGGTTAATTGGAGAACTAAAAAGAATTTAGCATAATGAAAGCAAAGGGAACATTCTGGGAATGAGGCAAGGGGTGAAGGTAGAGAGGCATAAAATGGGCCCAATGGAGTGTATCACCCCAGCTTAAAAACATTCTCAGCCTAAACTAGATATCCCTCTTAAGCTTCCAATTCTCAACTACTTCATTTATCACACAGAATTGTAACCATTCATTTTCTTATATGCCATACCGCTGCCCTTAAGGATGAGGGTGGGAGGTCAAAGGCAGAGAGGAGCATCATCATTCTTATACCTCCAGGATAAAGCATTGTGTTTGGCACAAACAAAAGCTGAGTACATATTTGTCATATGAAATTATATCCTAATTGACCTTCTTTCAAGAATGAACATCCTATTAATTAAAATACAACCAATCATCCATTTAAAAAGGAAAAACAAAAGGGGTTTTCCTACCTTAAATACCTTTCATTATAAAAACTGGTTGATATCAGATTATAGATTGGTAACACAATTAAGAATATATCCCTACAGATTAGAGACTATTTCTATGCATTTATACATAGACAAGCCAGTGGTTTTTAATTCAGCAATCATTCCTGCATTTGGATATAGCACCTCAACTTTCCTGTAGAGAAGCACTGCACCTCCCATAACAAGAGGGGAATCATATGAGGCACCCGACCTCAGCTCTGGGGTTTCAAGTAGGCACATGATCTGGATGAGCCAATCAGAGTTCTCTGTGGGACTCCTGCTATGAGCTACAAAGAAAAAGTTTTTCTGCTGAGGTTGCTGTTACTGAAGACAGCCTCATGTTAGCAATGGCTATCACAAGGAACTACCTAACCAAAATGGAAGACACCGTAGCAGAAGTAGAGCCCAGAGATGGAGAGATACAGATTAACAACATCATTTTGGGCACCTGGATCTAGGGTACCGATCCTACCACTGGCATGCATATATATATATAATTAAGAGGTCAAATATGGATTCTGTCTTGTGCCACCAAAAGAAAGTCATGTTTATCTATTTGCTATAGCTATACCACTGGTTGAAGAAATGGCAATGACTAAAAGCACTGGAAGAATGGGACTCAGTTTGAGAGACATCAGTCTGTGAGTGATCCACCATGCAGCCGTTTTAAGGGCAGACAACTGGGGGAGACACAGCCATCATTTGACCTTACTCAAGAAAACTAAAGAGAAACACAATAAGCCCTTTACTTGTCTGTATGCACAGATAATTGGTTAATAGTAAATGATCATTACTAAAATGGCTTCAGAGTCCTTCGAGGCTTTGGGAATTACAGACGTTTTGAAGAAAATTAGATGAAGTTTCCCTCAAAGATATTAGTTGTGTAGTAATCAATGATACTGAAATAGCATAATTCCCATTTAAAAAATCACTGAAGAGTCTCCAAATAATTAAGCCAAGTGAGATATGAAAGATCACAGCAAGAAGGCCTTATGATTAAAAGTATATAAATACCAGAGGATCAGCCAGTAAAATACATGAATAGCTGCTCTCATCTAGAATGGCCTTTACTTGTCATTCAAACTCATATAAAATGCCTAAAATCTGTCAGTATAGTAGTTTCTTTTTTTCTTTTTTTTAAAGATTTTATTTATTTATTTGAGAGAGAGAATGAGAGAGAGAGAGAGAGAGAGCACATGAAAGGGGGGAGGGTCAGAGGGAGAAGCAGACTCCCCGCCGAGCAGGGAGCCCGATGCGGGACTCGATTCTGGGACTCCAGGATCACGACCTGAGCTGAAGGCAGTCGCCTAACCAACTGAGACACCCAGGCGCCCAGTATAGTAGTTTCTAAGTGATATGTCAACAAACATATTCACTGAGAATACTTATTCTGCCTAGAGCCAATGTTTCTATAAAAACACCCTGAAGAGTCAACTGTTAAATCAATAAAATGAATGTTTTGAGCAGGTGTTTGGAATTGTGCTGATATATCCATATTTTCCAGTTTAATTTCCACATTTACCATCACACTTCTGCAAGAAAACATAAAATGTACCTGGAAGTATTATGCTCCTCATAAATATGAGGACAGTCGTGCTAAACATATCTGTACCAGTAAGGGGGATTCATAAATCACTTTCATTTGCTTAAATTCTTAAAGTTTTCTGTTGAACCTGTAGTGATTGGAATGTCAAGAGTCACACAGCTTAAATGGTATTTTCAAACGATTAGCAGATGACATTTTAGGTATATTTATGAGAGACACAAGAAAAAAAAAACAGAAGATGAGTAAGGAATGAAAATCAAATTATACTCATGCACAGAGAAAAGAACTACTATCCATTCCTTTTAGACTTTTCTTTTGGCATACGGAACAGTATAACTTACTGGTCAAGAATATAGGATCTAACCTATATGAGCCAGCCTTCACCAGCTCAAATCATAGTTGCATTTACCACTTATAAGACACCAAACAAGTTTTATGGACTGCATCTGCTTCGCAGGGATAACGCCTGTACCTACCACATGAGGTGGTTGTGGAAACAGAATTGTTCAAAGACCATTTTGCACAGGGCCCAAGAGGAAAGAAGTGTTCAATAAATGCTAGCCATTACTGTATTATTTGTAACTCTGCCTACTAGGTAAAGGGCAAATAGTGGTAGAAGATCATTGTTTCAAATATAATTTGTATGTTTATCTTTCTTCTTGTATCAGAAATGATGTAAGACATTTGCAAAATACCTACAAGAAAAATAGTCCAACTGAAGAATAGAGGTTAAATAAACAAGTAAACAAACAAGTAAAACAAAGGTAGACAAAAATAGAAGCAGGGATGAAATGAAGAATAAAAATCACAGACATATGGATGCCATAATCAACTACAAATTTTTCTTAGGCTTCTCAGCAACCAACACAAGAAATTATGTATGCAGCACAATTTTCAATACCCATGAGATTAGAATACACTAAATGCCCAGGAAGAGTACAATGTTTGTGAGAGACAGCAAATATATAGAACTAATGCCAACAAATGAAAAGTATCTCTGGGGAAGCACAGAATAACCATGGTAATAGTGTTGTTGGCCTCAATTCTTTACCCCTTCCTGCATCCATACCTGTGCCATGGTCCCTGGGTCCATGTGTGTTCCCTGGACCCTTGACTTTGAACTTGGTCCTAGGATTTTCTTTGACCTTGATATATGGGAAACCATGATACTGTGTCGTAAGTTCCAGTCCTTGACCTTAAAAGGTTTACAGGATTTCTGCTTGCCCTACTGCATCTCTGCCTCAGCATGAGAAGTAAATGATATGCCTAGTCTTGTTGCTGGTCTAAAAAGGATGAAAGACTAGGAAACAGGATCAGACCCTACGGTGGGGAGAAGAGCCACCCTGCCGAGCCCAGCCCAGCCCAGCCCAGCCCAGCTCAGCCAAACCCCAGACAACTCACAAACACGTAAGCAATAATAAATGATAGTTGTTTTAAACCTCTGAGTTTTGGGATGATCTGCTTTGCAGCAATGGCAAACTAATACAAGAACAACCGAATGACAGTTCATTAATCAGTATATGCATTGGCAACTAAAAGGCAAAAATGTGTATTCTAAATATATTACCATGACCTGGATAAAATGCAGCATATCCTCACAGCTTCAATTTATAAACTTAACTAACCTCACTATTATGACTTCTGAAACCCATAATTAATATAAATAAAATCAAATGTCTGTTGTTGCTCACCATACTAAATGAAAATGCCCTGATAATCACCAAAACTGAATAATAGGCTTGAGGTAATCATTCATTTACAGGAGGATGAGATGTGAAGGGGGAGGTTGGTTATAACTTAAGGAGATAGACCAACAAGTTCCAGAGTAGCACGGGGCATGACAAGTGGCCCACATGTCTGGCGCTCACTAGGTACCATATGTATGAAGATGCACTGGGTATAGAAATCATTATCTTCAAATGTGCACCTTACTCAAAAGTCACAAGGACATATGCTCCAAATGGTTGTATTGATCCAAAATTAGGTTGCTTCTCACATGGGTAACTCTTTCCAGTGTGCATAGAACAGAGAAGTAGGAGGGACTTATTTGTTTAAGCATGGTTAATGATTCTCACTCATGAGCAAGGCTAGTAACTATAATAGCAGTAGTAATAGCTAACACCTACTCATTAGCTTGGATGTGCAAGGCACTGTGTTAAGTACTAACCAAGAATTATTCCATTCACTTCATGTAACATTCATGATATATACATGATAACCCAAGAAGACAGGTACTTTAACTTCCTTTTCCAACCCACTGTCTCTTTTACCTCACAATTTTTATGGACACTCTGCAGCTTGAAGAGGTAAATGACTTGCCTATGGTTACAGAGACACTCCTTGTTTAAGAGGATATAGCAGACAAAATTAGGATAGATAGACTTGATTACTATTTGCTGTAGATAAGTCTTGAACTTTTTCTGGGTTGATTGACATCTTAATTTTTTCCTTAAATATAAAGCTTCCCTAATTTCAAATGGTCTGTGAAAATATTTTGCCAAATAGAAAGTACTTTGCAAATGGAAAGAAGGGGGATACAGTGTAAGTATCTCCCAACTGGTTGAAAGAGAAAACATAAATTCCAATAATATCATTTTAGAATATCCCACTGGTCTAGATTTATTCAAAGAAGTCTGGCCTAATACCCCAAAATTACCCTTTAACTACCTCTGACCCATGTGAAATCCTCTGTGTTCTCTCAGATGGACAACCTATAATATATTTCTCCTTTGAACTACTTTATACTGAAAATAATATACATACCTCAGTGTTATAGGAAACTGCACTGTTGAACACATAAGGCTTGTCTAATTTCTCTTGAACTTTGTATCTCTCTTGCCCCATCAAACAGATGACATAGTTTGCCCCTGTATTACATGCAAATCATGTACAAGTCCCACCACTTGGGCTTGCATATTATCCAATGATTTCAAACAATGGCAAGTGAGGTATATGATAACAACTAGCCATAAATCTTACTAGAAATTAAATTCAAACCCAGTGAACATTGGATATAAGCATTTCTAATGTATTTTTCTTCAAATTTAGCTCATATGACTAAAAAAAAAGACCAGTGGGACTGTTTAAAGGCACCAAACACTGCAAAATCATGTAGTTCTAGGAGATGGGCATTCTGGTCCACAGGGTTCATTAATTATCAGAAACTAAAGCAAACAGAATTCACACATGCAAAGTGATAAAAGAGATGGGTCTGACATAACAGCTTGATTGAACTGATTATCACTGGCACAATGAGCTACTTATCTATTTCAGAAACAAAATAATCCCCTCTGTCTCAAAACTCAGCTGCCCATAGTACTCACAAAAGGCTGCCCAGTTTTTTTCCCTTCAAACATTATGAGTCGTACATTATAACCACTGATTCACAAAATAAGTTTTGTTGTTTCTTCCCTTGGCCACAAAAAGGCTCCCCAAGAACAGTGAATAATCTGTCAGGTTATGATGAGCCTTCAAGAAGTTCTAGAAATTTCCTATTACTCCCTTCAGATATTTTGTTAACACCCAACAGGAACATGCAGCTTTTTTGAATCAGAAGCTGTATCGGTTCCCACATTTTATCTACTATGTGATATAGAAGAACTAAGTTTATCATAATGTCAAATAATTTGGCCAAGACATAACTTGGCTGGCTACATATTACATACAATGGCAAAGCAACTCAAACCAACTTAGGTAAAATAAAGGTGGGGGAAAGGGGTAGGGAGTTAATTAGCTCACATGACAAGAGGTCATCTGATTTTATTTAGAATAGGTCCAGACAGTGGGGGTGGGGAAATGTTTAACAATATACTTATATTAATAATAATATTATTTTTAATGGAGGGGGCCTGATTTCTGGCAATTGCTAATTTCAACTACCCACATGTCATGAGCTAGCTGACAAATTCCTGAAAAGTTAACAAAAGGCTCTCATATGCTGATACGAATTAGCTCCAGAATACCACTAGATCCGGGGACTCAAATGATATCATAACTGCCCCCATCTCCCCTTCTGCTTCACTCCATCTGATGTCATTTGCAGATGGGTTCATTCTATATGGTGGCAAAGATAACAGCGGGGGGGCGGAGGGGTTGCTCAGAAGGGCTGGAAATAGCTTGGCTTCCTATCTGCCCTGTAAGAACCAAACACTATGGCAAAGGAATAAAATATTTTGATCACCCAGTTTTAGAGCTAAAGAGAATGGGGGCAGCTACCTTCAAATCATTTGGATGAAGCAGGATTCATCCTTATGGGGAAAGATCCGTTCTCCTAAGAAACTCTGTGCACAGAAATATCATGAGGACCATCGAAGTTTCAATAGCTCTAAGATTAAATCCACAGTAAAAGTTTACTCTATTTCTGGGTATGTAAAACGGCTATAACTCCCTACCACATGTCCACTTCCGATAAAAATGCAGGGCAAAAGCTTAAGATACAAAATAATAAAATGTGTCTTGAAGAAAAATACCCTCTGCAACATAAAGAAGCTATCGTCAGTCATGGATAGATACAAAATGGGAAGATATATAATTGCTGCATAAATTTATTAATGGAAGCGCTAATGTCATAAATCGTACATCTCTATTTGACACAAAATCTTTTATTTTCCTTTCAATGAGGAAGAAAAAATAAAGGAATGGAACTGGTAATATTGCTTGCAACTGAATTAGATTTTTCCACCAGAGAAAGCTGTTTAGAAAAAGCTATTTGAAAAAGCAAAATAGTACTCACAAAAGGGTATTAATGAGCCCAACCAGGAGGAAATAGCCTCCAACAATACAAACAAATGTTTGCAAAACCTCTTTCAGGACTGAAAGCCAAAGGGATGCTTTGAACTTTCCATCTTGGCAGAAACTCTTTCACCTGCCAGCTGAGTACAACAGCCAGTTGAAATTTTAGAATGAGAACCCTTCACTTGCACAAGTCTTACTGAGGATTCACGAGACAAGACCTCAGCAGCTCTGGGTTTAGAAGAAAACCAATATATCCTGCCCTCAAACTGCGAGGCATTTTAGGAACAAGATACAGCCTGTGCTCTGTGTTTGGTTCGCACCTTGGCCGCCGTGAACATCGTAATATAGAGTTAAAAGTCAATTCCAAGACAAGGAAGGATCAAGTTAACTCTGAGCCTTTAGCCTGGATAGCTCTTTCACTGCTTGTCCATGGTTTTTTGCTTCGTTTTTCTGTTTTAGTCTTATTTATTTATTAACAAAAGAACAAGAAAATGGCAGGAAAATGGCAAAGAAAAACTGAGCTTTTTCCCCCAAGAACAAAGGTGAGTTAAGGCCATCTTTCTGAGGTTTCTCTGTAACACTAAACCGAGTCCGTTACAGGAATATGCCTGTTACAGCTTAACGTGCCACATGAGAGACTGAGCAGTTTGGTAAATGACATTCAGAATTCTCTTCATCAGTTCAACAAGTCCAGGCCCATTTAAGTATTTTTTTGGAACTATCACCATGTTGCCCAAGTGCTTAGCCAGCCCACTAGAGGACAGGGGAAAACCGGGCGGTTGCGGGGGGGGGGGGGGGGTCTCGGATTAACTCAACTGTCACAAATTGTTTTCCCTGAAGAAGGGGCTTCCTTGCAGCGATTTAACACTAAAACCATCCCTTCCACGTGGTGTATCAGATTAATGAAGGAAGCGAAAGGGACAAATGCTGCCTGCTCTGAGCAAGAGGAGGGTCTTAAGATACAAACATTTCACTTCCAGGGATGAGATGGTCATGTTGACGAGAAAGTAATCTTTCACCTTCAATTCCAATGGCACACTGCAAGGAATGCTAAATGTCAGTTCTCTCATCAACACACCATCACATTAACATGTGTGTTAATAAATCCAAGGTCCCATACTATGCAGCCATATGGATAAATAAATGGCATACATGTAAGTAGTATTTTCAATAGGATAATAGTTTTTGGGTTTTTTTTGTTTTTTTTTTATTTTTTTAAAGATTTTTATTTATTTATTTGACAGAGAGATAGAGAGAGAGCACAAGTAGGCAGAGAGGCAGGCAGAGGGAGAGGGAGAAGCAGGCTCCCCACTGAGCAGGGAGCCGGACGTGGGGCTCGATCCCAGGACCCCAGGATCATGACCTGAGCCAAAGGCAGACGCTTAACGACTGAGCCACCCAGGCACCCCCAATAGGATAATAGTTTTAACAGGTCAGGGATGAGGTAACAGTTTGAAGGTGGAAAAAAACCAAACATTTTTCTAGCATTATCTAGTGAAAAATAAATATTGTACGTGAAACAGCTGGAAAGGATCTGCAGTGTATTTAATATTTATCCTTTTAAATTACACTTGACCTTTCTGTCAGAATTTCACCTTTGTACAGTTTGCTAATATCACATACAGTCTCAGTAGCATCTTTTACTTAAAACCGCAAATATTAGGCGGAAGAATGTGTTGAGGGAGGCTTACCAGACTGCTTACACAGGGAAGGCAATCAGAGATGGCATCTGAATTGTTTGACAAGTCAGACCGCATGGAAACTAACAACCACACACCTGTCAGGGGACCCAATAAGATAAATGAGATTAAGGGTTACCTTTTGCAGAATGAAGACCTTACGATTTTTTAGACTGAGTTAAATCCCTTGCACAGAAAAGAAAGATGTGTTATTTAAATGTACTGTATTTTTATTTATTCTTGGGTATGGACTGTTTTAATAAAGTTGGAACCTGTGTCTTAAAAATAAATGTACCCTTAACAAAGTGAGCATAAACATGACCCTTTTTTCATTCTGCTGTCTCTTCTCCCCCCTGCCCCGGCATACATTAGCTGCTGTTATTTGACCTTGGCCATGTAACAGTAATCCTTAGAGCAAGCTCTCTTCTACCACCAAGAAGAGGTTCCCTCCACTCTGGTAACGTTTTTGTTGTAGTTGTTGACATGCCCATTAAAATAATTCCCTTTGGACACACTAAAACCCTTCTCCGAACCTTCAAACAACTCACCCAATCAGATCTTAAAGGTGTTAAACCACTGCTGTGAGAGTTTGCATATGCTTATGTTGTTGTTTGTCTCCTTTGGCCTTTCTCTTCCATTTTCTGGCATCTATGCATTAGGGTTTAGAAAGGACAGCTATAAGAATGGCAGCCATGGACCCTAACTTCTCAGAGACAGTTCTGCGTGTGTCTCATAATAAACCACTGGGACAGAGCAGCATTGGATTTACTTTTCAACGTGCCTTTTTAGGGTCAACAGTGATGGGCTCTGTTGAAAACAAAAATGCATTTCTTCTACTGAGATGTCTTGAGAACTCCCATCTCAGAGTATGACGTTCTTTGTCTCTTAGAAAGACAAAGCACATGAAAAGGGTAACACGGAGTATTTTAATCACAGTATATCTGTCACTCCAGCCAGGAGCCCCATGATATCTAGACGAAGCTCACAGGGGACAGGTAGCCTGAGTATGCTATGGGCAGTGAACATTTGCTATTCTCCATATCCCTCTCCCCTTTCCTCCAGTAACAACGTGGGCATCATCTGGGGACTCAATCCTGCTCTAACTCTGTAAGCAAGGCTCCACCCTCAGGGCTGAAGAATGTGTCTGAGGCCAAGCCAAAAGACACGTCACACTCCCCTGTCCACTGAGATTTGTTGAGTGGTAGACACATGACCTAACCCATTCCAATTAGAGCAACTCTCAGAAAATCCACACGAGCTATCATTAAATAAGTATATTCTTCTCTGCTGGAGCTCTGCAGCCATAATGCCACCACTGGTTAGGCCAGATGACATCTGGGGGCCTTCAACCACTTAATGGGATTGAGGAATACATACTGGGATCTCTCTTTGTGGATAAAATGTATTAGAGTCAATCTCTGTCGCCCCTACACTAGGCAGAAGATGGCAATGTTTTAACGACTTAGGGCAAACTGCAGAAATCTACAACTCACAATTTTATCTGGCTTTGGTCATTCTCTGATAGAAATGCAATGTTTAATATATCTATTTTAAAAAATCAGCATGAGCTGTTATTTACTACACAGTGGAATTAAAAGAATAATAGGCTTACTATGGCAGCATCATGTTCCATCGGGCACAATATTGGATGGATTCTGGCATCTTTCCACTGTTTTAGTGGGGAAATCATGTTTTGAAAGAACTCGGATGCAAGAGACTGGACCTAAGAGTTATCACAGTTTTGTATTTCTGTCCATCCCCTACACATTTAGTCAGATTTAAGAATAATACGGTCCTACCTAACTAAAGACTAGGTTCTAAAATCAGCACATAGATCTTACCATCATGTGATACGACTTTATCACAGTAGTTCATATTCCTGATATATAATATGGTCCAGTATCTTCAAAATACATCAAGATTCCAATCACTTTTCACCATCTCCACCATCACACCCAAGCCATCACTACCTCTTTTCTGAATTATTCCTGGAACCCCCTAGCCAGTCTTTCTCCTTCCAAACTTATTTCCATATCACCTGTTCTCCACAGAACACCAGAAAATTCTTTTTTAAAAATACATCAGATCACAGCAGGACTTAACACTCACTGTTGTCTTCCCATTGTAAACTCCATATCATAGCCTGCAAGGTCCTCTTGCCTCAATTTGGCCATGCCTACCCATCCAACCTCAACGCCTACCACTCAAACAAAGCTCCAGCTCTGCTACTGTCCTTATCCTTCCCTCAATATTTCATGTGCTGTCGTTCCTCCAGGCCTTTATTCCTATATTCTTCTGCCTGTAACACTTGCCCCTTCATCTTTCCAAGCCCTCCCACCCCACCCCAACCCCTTGCTTCATTCTGGTCACAGCTCAAATGTCTTCTCTTCAGAAAGTCTTCCCTGGATATCCTATCAAAAGTAGCAGCCCTTCTCAACACTCACTATCCTCTTGTTGTATTTTCTGCAAAGCACCTGCAACTACATTATTTCTTTGTTGACTTGTTAATTATCTGTCTACTCCACTGAAAGTAACTTCCATGGCCACAGATTGTCTGTCTATCTTGCTGCTGAATCACAGCACAAGGAACATAACATTTACAAGTTACTTTATAAGTATTTAGTGAATGAATAAATCAATTAATCAATCAATTCTACTAAAACATGATCCAAAGATAAACCAATGTTCAGATACTACCAAATCTAATGACATAGAGGCAACTATTCTTGGTTCTGCCTGGTGAACATCCAGTCAGCAGTGAAAGGCATGCATATTTGCATATTTAAAAATTTGTTGGCAAGATGATTTTATTTTGAGGCTGTTTAATAGGGTAAACGCATCGCTTGATTGGATACATACATACAAACATGCACGTATATACACACAAACTACAGTGGTTTCTGATGTCTTAAATAATTTGAGCACATTTTTACCTGAAAACATTCCTTGGTATTAGCAATGCCATGCCCCACCCAGAGAAAAGAAACGTGCTGAGTTTTCTCTAGGAAGGAGACCAGGTCACAGAGGCTTCCAAAGGGCCAAAAGATCAGGGCATGTATATATAGGACATGTGTGTGGATTTTTCTGCCCACAGGCAGTTTTTACACGATACACAATAGAGAATAAACATGTTCCCAACCAAGAGAAGAACCACCAACAAGTTTCCAAAAAATGCTCTGAACCTAAATGTAACAGAACAAAAAAAGATTGGAAAAGCTACAAAAGGCTGTTCTCTTAAAAATCGGTCATGACTCCTCACCAAAATGGTCTTTCACACATTGCTTTGCCTACAACCTCTACTGTATGGGTTTTCCATGTCCCATCAGCAGGCTGTAAGAATGCTCATTAATCTTCACCCTCTCCTATATGAGGCATTATGACTTTAAAAAATCATTTCGAAATGGGTATTTGAAAACACTGTATCTCACCACTTTAATTTGGATGTCTCTGAGCTGCTTAAAGCACAATCTCAGTACTCACTCATGCTCACCTCTGAGTTCCAAAAAAGGGGCGGTGGATTTTTTAAAGCTCCACAGGAAGCCAAGTGAAACCTTGAATATCTAGCATAATGAAGAAATAAGAGCCACTACTTCTAGTTAACTGGGAATCAACCCAGGTGGCCTCTGTGAAGTTCTCTTTTACTGCTTCTGTTGACTTCCTCCTCAGCTATCCAATGAATAATAGTAATATTTTACATTTGCCTTACAATTTATCAAGTACATTTGTCTTCTTCAACTATATAAAAATTCTGTAAGCCGTACAAGACAAATGTCTCTATTTTCCAGATAAGATTCAGAAAACAGACTTTCCCTTGGTCTCTCAGTTATTAAGTAGTAAAGTCCAGACCAGGCTGTGTTTCCTGACGGCCTTTTGAAAGCTCTTTCCAGGGGCATCTGGGTGGCTCAGTCGGTTAAGCATCTGCCTTCAGCTCAGGTCATGATCCCAGAGTCCTGGGATCCAGCACTGCATGGGACTCCCTGCTGGGCGGGGAGCCTGCTTCTCCCTCTCCCTCTACTGCTCTCCTTGCCTGGGCTCTCTCACTCTGTCAGATAAATAAATAAAATCTTTGATTAAAAAAAAAAGAAAGCTCTTTCCACCATGCTGTATTCCCTCAAGTTACATCAAATGAAAAGACACAATTTATCAGTTAAGAAAGAAAGAAAGAGAAAGAAAGAGAAAGAAAGAGAAAGAAAAGGAAGAAAAGAAGAAATGAAGAAAGAAAGGAAAGAAAAGAAGAAAGAAAGAAAGAAAGAAAGAGAGAAAGAGAGAAAGAGAGAAAGAGAGAAAGAGAGAAAGAGAGAAAGAGAGAAAGAGAGAAAGAGAGAAAGAGAGAAAGAGAGAAAGAAAGAAAGAAAGAAAGAAAGAAAGAAAGAAAGAAAGAAAGAAAGAAAGAAAAGATAAGGCCCAGTTCCCCCAGTGCTTATTCTCTACCCCCACCCTCATGGGCTCTAAACTCCAACTAAAATTACCTTTATACCCTCAATGCTACACCCAGCTGAGGCTGCCTGTTTGGTTTCTATGAGCTTTAATTATATTATACTGAAATTCTATTTCAAGGTTTATCATGAATGCTGGTTTCTACGAAATCATTAATTAAGAAGTGTTAGAAAACATAGCTCTCAATCGCCATGGGACATAATACCAAGGGACTCTTACTATTCCTCATTTTTTTTCCAGTTTCAGGGACACCAATCAAGACTGAGTTAAGTTCAGGGCACCTGGGTGGCTCAGTCGTTAAGCATCTGCCTTCGAATCAGGTCATGATCCCAGGGTCCTGGAATCGAGCCCCGCATCAGGCTCCCTGTTCCGCGGGGAGCCTGCTTCTCCCTCTCCCACTCCCCCTGCTTGTGTTCCTTCTCTCGCTATGTCTCTCTCTGTCAAATAAATAAATAAAATCTTTAAAAAAAAAAAAAAGACTAAGTTCAACGGTATCCTAAGGCCAATTTTCTGGAATAGAAACACCAAGGGCAAACAATAATTTTCGGGTACATTTGAAATCTGGTATTTTATCATTTTTTCCAGACCCAAGAGTTAACCTCTGCATAGAAAGATTACTATAGCTTTCAGTGGGACATCACCCTCCCTAGGTTCTTCCAGCTCAAGTCAGGATCCACTCAACCATTCGACAACTATATACATTGTGCCAGGTGCTGGAGATAGGATGAACAAAACACACATTGTTCCTCTTCTCTAGAGATATATACTAGTGAGACAGATGGACAAAAAGACAAGTAAACATAGTTACGACTGATCATGGGAACTGTAAAGAAATAAACAGAAGCACTAAAGGGGCCTGATAAAGGCACCATCTCTGGTGAGGGTGGCCAAGCAAGGGCTCCCTGAAGAGGTGAGTCAGTGACAGAACAGCCATCAATGAGCATTCCCTCCCTGACTCACATTCGCCTCATTCCACGTTCTTTCCCTAAAGTGTTGGCTGATGAATACGTCCAAAACCAAACATTTTGTGGCAGGAATGGTACTGGACATACCAAAAGGGTCTGCTTTAGAAACCAGTCATGAAGGGGCACTTGGGTGGCTCAGTCAGCTGGCTGTCCAACTCTTGGTTTCAGGACAGGTCATGTTCTCGGGGGTCTGGGATCCAGCCCTGCTATTGGGCTTCACGCTCAGTGGGGAGTCTGCTTCTCCTCTCCCTCTCCTCCCTCCCCCAGCTCATGCACTCTCTCTCTCTCTCTAAAATAAATAAATAAATCTTTAAAAAAAAAATCATTCATGAAAATAAAATCAACATGTAAGAGCCAGAAATGCCAAATGGTGCAGAAATGGCCTCTTTATATCCCATCAAGGAATCATTTCTCTAAGATGACAAGAGGTATATTGCCAATAAGTTCACAATTCTGTTTCCAATTAATGCAAACTTATAATATTCCAAACTGTTATTAGATTTCAATTAATAACCTGTGATGCCTCATTAATGCAAATATGCTCCTGGTGGTGCGAAACCTTCATTAGTGAAATGGGTCCAATGACATGACTGTTTCATATGATAATGGAACTATGATTAAAAGGCACAATTAATCATTTTCTGCTTCTAAATGATCTCTATGACAGTTTACTTATGCCTATATGAAACATGTGCTTCTTACAAAAAGCCAATTTATATTTAAACTATTCAACGACAAAAAGAAAAGCAGAGATATCACACTGAAGTGTCTCTAAAAGTGGCAGAGAACCCAGAAGCACACTGGGTTCTTCAAGAATAAGAAAGGCCACAGAGTCAGTACCATTCTCCATTTCATGTAGTATGTCCTGTTCAGATATGAAGTGCAAAGCTGCAAATCTCAGCTAAAGCTCAGTAACAGTGCTTTTAGGTTCTCCCCCATGTACTCTCTCATCACTGAAACCCTGAACTGCTCCCCCTGCAAGTTCCTGCCAACCACTGATCCTGAACCAAACATGGCAAAAACAGGATACCATCCCCACCATGCCCCACTCTCCCACCACTCCATGCAGTGAAGTTAGATGTGAAACCAAACCACCTAGAACACTCTGTTATTGCTTCCTGCCCAGAATCATTTCCCAGTTTTGCCCGTTACACTGTTTTCCCTTTTCAGAACCATCCCTCCTTCATACCTGTATGGTCTGTCAGGTAGTCCAATACAAGCCTTCGCTCCAGCAGACAGAGGGGAGGGTCACGAGCCAGGCTGGGCCATTAAAATACTCCAGTGCTCAACAAAGTAATGGATCTAGTGACTCTTGAATCCAGCAGTCTCCTGGGTCTTTCCTGTGACTCCTTCACCACTACCAAAGAGTACCCTTTTGACTCCATGCTTTGGATTTTGTTTGTTATTTGTGATTTTTATAGAACCCCAGAACCGAAAAGTAAGCAATTTAACTGGGCCACTGGTCCCATCCAAACCACCCCCCCCGGGTCAAGTCCAACCCACTCTTATTCTCCCTCGCTGTCAGCCCCCAGTGTCACTCATTGCCAAGAGACATCAGCTGTGCAAAAGCCACACATTTCTCCCTCTTAAGTAAATAGTAGCTTTCAAAATCTATTGAGATTTCTTAATTGTTGCTTAGTAACCATCCCAAGAGTAGAACTATTTTCTAGCTTAAAAAATAACACTATCAAAAAGATCATTTAGAGATTTAAAAATTAAGAAACTGTCTTAAAATGGAGTTGTTTAAAAACTCAATTATTATAATAGCCTCACCTCAGACACACAATCCTAAAAATTTAAAATAAAACAAAAGCTTTAGGGAGTCTATTAGAAGAGCACATAAGTCAATTCCTCTTCAATACTTTGTAGAACAAGATACAAATTCTGACTCTATTCCCCATGTCAATAGAAGTAATATTGGGTCTTAATTAATGTGTATTAATATGCTGGAAAAACTATACTTCTTTTATATTTCATTACATATTAGATGCGTAAGACAAAAGCATTAGCTATGGCACTTTGGATGACAATGTATCTCTTTATTTAAATAGCTATCCCTCATTAAGAAATAAATATTAATTTATAGACGGCCCCAAACACTTGGTAGAAAGGAGCGCAGGGAATGATTAGTTATGGCTGCCAGGGGTAAGGACTCAGCATGGTAGAAGGTGCACCAAGAGTCTGTTTGCTCCTTTGCAGCATGCCCAAACCCAGTTTCTCTGCCAGTGGTTGCTTGACCTTTGAGAAGTTGCAATCCCCTGGGTCTTGGTCTACTCATCTTTGAAATGACGGTTTTGATGAGATGACCTCTAAGGTCCCTTCCAGTATGAACATTCTATGCTATTCTGAGGAAAGACTAATCATACCGCTGTGATTAGCAGCCAGAGCAGTATGGTGTGAGGCCAGCTCAACGCAGGCGGCCCCATGAGCATGCACGTGAATGCTCCAAAAGAAAGGGAGAGTGAAGGAGGGGGACCGTCTCTGAGCTGTTCCACAGGAAACTGGGCTTGGAGGATAATGCCTCAAAAGCAAATTAATATCCCATGAATAAATAGTCCATCATCTTCCCACTGAAATATTTTCAAAACTTCTTCACAGAGTTGTTTAGCAAAAAAAAAAAAAAAAAAAAGTGACATGTTCATGATTTAAAAAAAATTTTCTTTACATATAACCTTTCTGACATGTCTGCCCCTCACAGATGGAAATGTGCAGGAGCCTTAGTCAAACTGTTTTCAGCTACAGAACCATGAAAGTCACTATCTCACAGAACGGGAAGTGCAGAGACCAGGCAGGCTCCGGGACTCGCAATGTTGCGGGGCGGGGGTGTCTTCTGAGTTTTCTGTTCTTCAGACCTTGTGAAGGCCCTGTCCTAAGGCTCATTCCCCA
The DNA here is from genome assembly GCF_002201575.2 of Neomonachus schauinslandi. Classification (NCBI taxonomy): domain Eukaryota; kingdom Metazoa; phylum Chordata; class Mammalia; order Carnivora; family Phocidae; genus Neomonachus; species Neomonachus schauinslandi. The sequence goes on along the minus strand of NC_058403.1, from coordinate 187,063,556 downwards.
CATGGTGGTTAGATGACTGCCAGGAGCAACTGGTGCTCCGTACTTCTTGTTCAATTCCTGAAAAAGACTGCTTTTCTTTCTTAGAAGCATGAGCAAGCTTCCCCTTGCTGCTCTCTGGTCCAAATTGGTTCAGACCAACTCATCTTTGAATCAATTATCTGGCAAGGTTGATGGAATTACTCTAAATGGGGTAGGGGGGAGGAAGGAAGGGAGAGAGGAGAGAGAGAAGGAGGGAGGGAGGGAGGGAGGGAGAGAGGGGTGTAGAAAGGGCCCCAGACAAAAGGACACTGGTCTGACACTTAACAGCTAGGGCCCAGCACTAGAAGCTGGCCTGGCACTCACAGCTAGGTCACACTGTTCTCCCACTGGACATAAACAATCTCACAGAACACCAACAACTCAGGAAAGGTCACTCTGAGATTAAAATAAAGTAAGACAAGCTCACTTGACAAAATGTCTAAGCACCTGACAAAGACAAGGTTACAATACAATCCACAAAATACCACTATCCTCCTCCTTTGGCTAATATGAGTGACTGTTGTTTCTTCATGGAATTACAGCTTTAGCCTCACTCTACCTTGTCTTCCCCATAGAATAGATTTATTGAGATACCCAATAATAGAATTGGCCCCCACTTTATGACAGCACCCTGTCCAGAATGAACCTCACTTCAGTGGACACTCCCCAAATCACCCAACCAAGTCCAAATCCTTTCTAACATGCTCCTACTTAGAGGTCCCATGGTTCTCCATGGTGTGTGTTCTCCTTCCTGAAATGAATAATAAGCCCAACTTGTTCAACTCCAAGTATGTTTCTGGTGGCCTATCGTGGAGGGCATCAATACTGGTTTTAGACTAATGTTTGCCAATCTTTTTTTTTTTTTCTTCTGCTACTGCCCCCCTAAGGAGCCTCTTTATACATTTTTCCCTAGTTATCTCTAACCCATGAAATTTTAATACCAAAGATATACTGAATATCTACTTATTTACTGTATGCACATCTGTGCTTTTTATACATACAAAGATTAAGATCTTCTTAACACACACACACATATGCATTCATGAACCAATTGTCATATTGTTTAGACTAAATTATGTGGGGGTAAAATACATGTTGGAGAGTCTACCAAAATATGTTAAGAAGCACATACCCTCTTAGTAATATACATTTGTAGAAGAGTAATAACAATAATCACTAACATTTTTAGTGCTTTCTATTAATTTTTAATTATAAACATCATGAAAACTGACATTTTAATACATCTATTACTTTTTACATATTTTAACTCATTTTATCCATCCAAAAACCTTTGTGATTGGTACTAGAATTATCCCCATTTTATTTGTTTGAGAGAGAGAGAGGGTATGAGTGGGAGTAGGGGGAAGGGAGAGGGAGAATTTCAAGCAGACTCGCCACGGAGCCCAAGGCAGGGCTCAATCTCACAGCCTTGAGATCATGACCTGAGCCATCAAGGGTCGGATGCCCAACTGACCAAGCCACCCAGGTGCCCCTAGAATTATCTCCATTTTAAAGTTGAGGAAACTGAAGCACAAAGCAGTTGAGTGTCATGCTCCAAGTCACACAGTGCATAAACAGTGGAGACACTACCACATGACTGGACCTGTGGCCCTAGGGGACATGCTTTTAAGCTGGAGGATACACCATCCCCAATTCAACATCAATTCTATAAATATTTGCTAAAAGCATGAACAATCTTTTTAAGACTGTACCTCCAAACACTTATGAACGAGGCAGTAAAAATTTATGAACATGGGGATAAGACTTAAAACTAAGATGTCCATTACACAGAAAACCGTTTTAGCAGAAATCTTTCAGGGGAATTCATACATTGTGTGGCATGACTGTCAAATGTTTCAGAAAACTAATCCTGTTCTGTGTGTGTGTGTGCACGTGTTTGCCTAACTGAAAAATGCCTTGGCTAAGAAAGAGAGGGAGGGAGGGAGAGTGGGTCGGAAGGATCTTTTTTTTTCCTCCCTAAAAATTAGCAATTAAAAAGTGATGATCACATCATACAACTAACAGTCGGCAAAGCCCTGGTTCACCGCCAGTCACCCTGGCTCATCTGTGCTCCATTTTGCTGCTGTTCATTTACAAAGCCAAGACTCCCTGTCCCCACGTAAGACTACATTTTCCACATCTTCAGAGCATCCTTCCCCAAGAAGAAACCAGATTTGGCACTGTTCATTTTTACAAGAATCTTTTTGTTTCCAGCATTGCCCGAGAACTCAAAATCCTTAAAAGATGTGTCCTCTTCTGAAGTCAAGTGATCCACTCCCAGGACTTCTGCTCAAGTCAGAGCCTTCAGTTAAGCTGATTTTACACAATCGGATAGGGAAGGAAAATGGTGTTTGTGATGAGCATCTGCTGTTTTGTTAAAAATGTGGTTAAAGACATTAACAAAAGTGACATTACCAGCTGTTGTAATGTCAAGAAGCTTAGCTAAACAGTTTTTTATCAAATGACAACATATGACACCCAAATCAATTCCAAACCAATAACACATTGTTACTTGTAAAACAGAGCTGAGGGGGAGGGAGAACAAGAGAGCGGGAGAAGTTAATTAAAACACAAATTCAAATTTCTCCTAAGTAGGAACCACAAACAACACGATACTGATCATTTTCACACAATCTTTTACCTCTACTTCCAATAAAGCAAAAGAGAACCATTATCCATCCCGTATTTTGACACAGAAACAACGCAATTTCCCTTGTAACATCCTTGTAACGGCAAAAATATAGGACAGTTAATTTCTGGCCATTAAAATCTGACTTAGCTTCTGCCCCCTCGAGCCACATACCTCCTGAGGAATGTGACAATCGGGTGAGAAGACCGGTCTTGTGCGTCTATGTTCGGCTCCTCTATTTTTATCTGCCCATCATTTTTAATTATCAGACCATTAAAAGGTGGCAGATCAGTAGTATTGCCAACTGTGTTGTCCTTATGGCTAGAAAGTCTGTGGCAGTCGATACAACCAACACCCTCCCTGTATTCACTGCAGAGCTTGTAAAAAGCAGAACTGCCTGCCACAGCCATGGCCGCTCGTGAACAAATGTTTAATTTCCATGACTGTGACACCAGGGTAGGGCCTGCGTTGTGACCAGTGCTTAGGAATCTGTGGGCATTTCATATTTATAATCATTAATAATGCAATTCACAAATGCCAGGTCCACTGGCAAGGCCTGAGCCGAGTCCTGCTTCTGTAAGAGTTGACGTGGCCCTGTCAACAGGGAAGAAGACACTTCCAAGGGCATCGCTCCTCCTGGAAGGAAAACACAGGGGCGTGCTTTGGGGAAAGGACGTTTGCCAGGAACAGAAGGTACACTGCACGTGGAGAGAGTTTCAAGATAGGTAACTCAGGAGGGACTCCATTTGGGGGAAAAAAATACACCAGAGCCAACAGAAGAGACAGAAATAAGCAAGCAGCTGTGTGGCCCTATTTCTCCTAAATGAAAGGAAGACAGGGCTGAAAGTCACAGTCAGCATATGGAGACACACACAGAGGGGGCACCTGGGAAAATCAATGTGCATCAGGCTTGCTCACACCTGCTTCCTCAGGGATCTCGCTGTGTTAGCACAAGGTGGATAAATTCACCCCTTTTTGGCACAGGTGGATTGTGCATCTCTGCTCAGAATGGAATAAAGGCCAAGCCGGGACAACAGCAAGAAGAATGTAACCCTGACGTTGGGAAGAACTTCCAACGGCAAAGCCGCAACCAGTGCAGTTTGCCAAAAGAAATGTATTAGGGAAAATGGTAGGACAGGTGAATGTGAAATGTCAAGAGCCCAACTCTCTCATGAGACAGGAAAGGGCAGAATGACCTCTTCAAGGTCATTCTAACCCTATTACTACAGGAAAGAAAAGCTCCCTTGAAGGCACTGGGTTTTAGATTTCCAATAGAAGACAGACCATTTGTAGTACTTTTAAAAATTGTTTTGTCATTTTCTAGTAGCTTCCATGGCAGACCTTTTACTTTTGAAACTGATGTTTGTATTTTCTACAGTCACCTGTCTAATTAAATCCTCTATGATTGAAGGGCTAGAATTTGGACCAAGCACCAGAAGCAGTGGTCAGTTATGAATGTTCACATTTGCTTGTTTATTCCTAGATTCATGTATTCGCTCGTTGACTTAAGCAATTAACACTTGCAGTTCAGATTTAGTTTCTGTAAGTATTTGGAAAACAGAATGACAAAGGATTCATAGAGGGGGGAGTCCAGTTTTCTCTTCTATGAAAGCATTACTTGTTGAATGCTCCATTTTTATCAGCTGCCCTCCTACAATGTTACATAGAGGATTTTATTGCATCCTAACACTAACTTTGTGAGCTGTATTTTATCTCTACCTTCTGTCTAGAAAAGAAATGGCAGTTAATAAGAGAAGTCAGGATTCGAACACAGAGCCGACTCCAGCATCTGTACTCTTCACACTATGCTCTATTTCTCCTACAGATTTCTAAAAACACTGTACAAATCATGTTCATGAGTAAATTCTTAAACAGGCATGTCCTCCTGTGGCTTCCCTGGGTATCATGAGACCTGAATTATAAATGGAATTCTCCACTCAGGTAAATATGTCAGCCACAAGACCCACTAGGATCTTTCCTATGGAGAAAGGACGCAGGCCACAACAACCTGTCCTTACGGCAGGGTCTAGAAATTAAAAAAAAAAAAAAAAAAAAAAATCTAATAAGGAGAACCCCAGTTTCTTATGGAGTTCTCCTGGTTTTCGATGAGATCCCTGTAGCCTAGGTCAAGACTGAAACCAAGAGGGAAAAGTTGTGCAGAAGACATGGTACATGCATTATCTCCTTTAGTCTCCATGTTGGCTCTACAAGGTGAGCAATATTGCCCCCATGCGGAAATGCAGGACTGGCAGGTCAAGCAACATGACCAAACTTACCCAGGTCATAAAAAACAGAGCTGGGATTCCAGCCCAGCTATATGAGGCTCTGAAATTTGTGTTATTTTCCGTGACAAACACATGCTACAATGTCACCTCCAAAGGTAGGCATCTGCCTTTACCACCCCCAAGTTCCTGAGCTCACCGTGGATCTCACCCCCACATGAGATGTCTTCATGGCTGCCTGGGACCCACAAGGCCCCACAGAGACCACCTCTTCCCCTCATGCCCATTTCAATCATGCTCTCCATGTCCCCTGTTCTCCTGCCACACTGGCCTCTTTCAGTTCCTCCAAGACCCTATGCCCCTTCCTTTGTCCATGTGTTCTCCCTCCTAGAACTCATCCCCACCTATCTCTCCACCATCTTGATGACTCCTATCCATCCTTCAGGACTCCCTCAAGGAAGCCTCCCTATTGTCGCAGGTCAGACCAGCCCCCATGCTCCAGAGCAGAGCTGCCCAACCCAGCCAGGTAATTCTCTGGTGTGGGGTCTATCTTGTGCATTGTGGAAAGTCAGCAACACTCACTAGATGCTAGAAGTGTCCACCTCCCAGTCGTGACACCCGAGGAAGTCACCAGGCATTCCCAAATGGCCCTGGAAGGCAAAGTCACACCTGGCTGAGAACCACTGGTCTACAGCGTTTTGGAACCACTTTCTGTACCTTCAGAGCATTGGCCCCAGTGTGTCAACACGTATTTGTGTGTGTCACTATTTGACCATTTCTTCTACTTGATAGTGAGTGTAATGAAGGCAGGGATGGTGCTGGCTTCTTCTCGTCCCTATACACCCAATATTCAGGGCAGTGCCTGGCTCAAAGCAGGAGTCCAAGAAAAACGCACACTGAATTTGCACCTAAAAAGGACTGGGTCAGATACCACATATCTGATCAGTAGCTGATGGAACATTGCTGAAGAGTTGTTTTTTTGTTGTTTAACACAAAAAATTATGCCACCATAGTTAGAGTCTGGGAAGATAAATCATGGGGCAGGATGAACACTGACCAAACACCCAGAACATCAGAAGAACTTCCTGCCAAAGGAGGAGGTGAGAGGTTATGAACAGTGCCCCTGATGGTACACGAGGATTACAGAATGACATCCCACCACATGTCAGCAGGGTCCTAATTAAAAGAATAACGTGTTCTTTGGCAAGTGTTGCCATACAACCACGGCACCGTGGGCACGTGGCACATCCCACCAACCTGAAGACACACACCATGACCCGGCATCCTTGTCCAGCTGTGCCATCCCATGTTTCCCTGACAGAAATGAGAAAACAACGTAACCTCAGCTGACAGGTTTATTAAGACACAGAAGACATTACAGCGGCCCTTTTGACATTATAATCTCTAACACAGTCAGAAGGAGATGCGGACTTGCCATCATTATTGAAAGTAATTGGCCAAAGGAAAAAAAAAAATGAAAAAGAGAGCCTTTCTATAAAGCTGTCAAGTTAATTATTTGGCCTACATGTGTGTTCAGCACTCCTTACTCACTAGCCTGTGGTGGTGCCTGCAAGCATTGTGCCACTGTCCCCGGCCACCCCACTCCCATCCCTCCTCTGGGACAGGGGCATCTAAAGCAACCAGAGTACATTTAAGGCAGAATGCTACCTTGGCCAAGTTTTCCTTTGCCCAGTTTTATTTTCATGCTGGCCCAACTCTTGATACATCCCTATTGCTCTGGCACTTTGGCAAGCAAGAGTTCAATTTTCCAGGACAGATAGCCCAGATAACCACCACCAAACTTGGGTGACATCGTGCACAGTGTCTCAACACAAAAGCAAGTTTTATTCGGACTGAATTTTAGTCCTTAGGAAGTTGAGGCCAGTGACCAGAAGCCCATATGTTCTCACAAGTCAGGCAGATCATCTGAGTCATGTAAGGCAGATGGGAGCAGAAAGGGAGGGATGAGGACTCTGGAAAACAGGGCTGGCAGACGGCAGGCTCAGCATCACCAGAAAAGCCCACTCTGCCAGGGAAGCTGGTGACACCCATGACCAGGGAGGGATGCAACCTCTGCACACAGAGTGGAGACTCAAGTTGGATTTATGGGATGAAAGAATTCCGATCCAAGAGTCCACCCTGTTCTTTCCAGGTCCTGGGCTCCATCACCAGAATTCTTTTTAGGTGTTCAGCGACTCACCGAGAGTCTTAAATCTCTGGTGCTTTCAGTACAAGTGCCATTCGGAAAGTGCTAAACTTATTCAGAAATTAAAAAATGGAAACGAACAGTGAGTTGGAGCCACTGATGCATGTAGGGGACACCACTTAATATCACTTCGGGAAATGAAGAACCCACAGAGCTCATGATCATAAGTGATTTTATTTCCAACTTGTTATGGGGGGGGCACTATTTAAAATAACTTGAGAGACCATAATATTTTACAAGAGGCTTGGAAACCTGGCAGGTCTACAAAATGAAGATTAAGGATATCAAATAAGATTATCATGATATACCTCTATTTTCCAAAATAAGGGAAGGAAAAAAATGCACTGTCCACACTGATTCTCCTCCAAGAAATGCACTTCTTTCCCCAACTTAGCACCCACAGAATATATAAATATAATTATATACATACGTATACACTCAGAAACCATAGGAAGTCTGTTCCTGGGAAGAAAACACAAGCAGTTCAGAAGGGCGTAACATGAAAATACTGATCCCAGTACTCAGAGATATGCTCAGTGAACAATTTCAGGCGGGCGGGGGGGGGGGGGGGGAGGGAGGGAGGTGTAGGGGTCATACTGCCACAGAGCACCTACTCTTTCCCTCGACATCTTGGGCATCTTTCTATGTCCATGAATAGACGTCTGCTTTGTTCTTTTTATCTACTGCTCAGTAAAAATCCACCTTAAAACTATAGAAAGCCAACTCATCTCAACACTCATCATGGAAAAGTTTCTATAATGTGAGCTCTTTCTTCTCTCTCCAATATTATTAGACTTAAACAAATTATCAGAATCAACAGACGTGACTGACATTAGCTTCTGTTACAAGGATTCAGTTTTACTTAATTTGGCCCAGTTTAAAAAATTATTTAGAAAGGCCTGAGTATGAGGGAATGAGGAGAAAAGTATCTCAGAGGAGTGTGAGGAATGGAAAGCGTATTTTTGAAGAAGGATTTGGGAGACTAGTTACAAATCCTAAGGGTTCAGACTTATAGGCCAATTATTCCGAAGTACGAGTTGAATACTTTATATAAATTACATAAAAATTGGAGAGTAGACTCCTATTTGGTTGTTATTTCCAGCCTTCAGAAATACTTGTCCTCAGTGTAAACATATATCGGATATGCGTTCAGGGCATACAACATGGGAGGCAGTGTGCTGAGGACAGCCGAGGGCCTATCTCATTTAATCTTCACACTCTCCCTGAGAATAAGGGACTATAATTATCCAAGTAATCAGCCTCCAGAACCTAGACTCTATGACCATCACTTATATCTTTAAAAATGCCAGAGATTTAGGGACACCCAGGTGGCTCAGTCGGTTAAGCATCTGCCTTCAGCTCCTCCCTCTCCCTCTGCCTACCACTCGCCCTGCTTGTGCCCCTTCTCTCTCTGTGTCAAATAAATAAATAAAATCTTTAAAAAAATGCCAGAGATTTAAGAACAGAAAAAAAATGTGTTGCCTCCTTCATGCCCTGGGTTTTTCCTCCAAAGGGGGAAAAAAAGCACACATTTGCTTTCTCTTTGCCTCATCAGCTTTCTGTTGTACTTGGGAGGGCTTAAGGCAGGACCCTGCCAACTTAAATTAGCAAAGATTTAGGGTTAAGAGGCAGAGAAGAAGAAGAGTAGGAAGGAAGGACCTTCAGAAAGCATTTGCACCATCTCCCAAGAGAGGAAAGGTTAGCTTCCTGGGTGTGGCGAAGAGTTCAGTTCCTGTAATGCTCCTTTTTTTTTTTTTTAAGGTTTTATTTGAGAGAGAGAGAAAGAGAGAGAGAGATCACAAGCAGAGGGGAAGGGCAGAGGGAGAAGCCGGCTCCCCACTGAGTAGGGAACCTGATGCGGGACTCGATTCCAGGACCCTGAGATCATGACCTGAGCCAAAGGCAGAGGCTTAACCGACTGAGCCACCCAGGCGCCCTCTAATGCTCCTTTGAGACCACTCACCACTCCTCAAATACGCAAAACACACCCCATACCTTGGTACTTCGAGCTAGTTCTTCCACCTGGGAAGCTCTCTCCTTCCCCAATTTCTCATGTTGGGGAGCCCTCACCTCCATCAGAGTTCTGCTCAAATTACACCTCCACCCCCAGCACTCTGTTATCTCCTAACATGCTCTGTGTTATCTTCAGCACTTAGGAATACAAAGTAGCATATAGAGTCAAGTGTTTTGTGACTGTCACCCTCACTGTAAACCCCACAGGTATCCCCAATCCCTGAAACAGTATCAGTACAGGCTTAATAAGTATTTGTTGAATGAGACAACAAACTGTGTACTACATGAAAGCATCCTTTTAGAGGGCTTGTAGGCAATCTCAAAGTGTCTGTGTGTGCATACAAACATATATGTATGCGTAAATAGAGAGCTATCCACACACACACACATATTTGCATTTTGTGGTTTAGACTCTTAGATCATCGCCAATTGAGGAGACTCAGTGATCCAACCAGTATAAGCCAACTGAATTACAAGCACAGGACCCATAGGATAGTTAGACATTGCAGTAATTTGATGGAGGACAGCGAGTCAATGAGTAATGAGTAACGGTGTTGTGTTATTTGTGGATGAACCATGCAATCTTTATGAACTTCATGGAAAATCCATTTTTCTTCTTTTTGCTTATTACAGCAAAGAGAAAAAAAAAAATGGACAACTGCTCCGAGTCCTACTCTAGCTATTAATATTTATAGAAATTTAAATGTATCAGGTCTTCCTGAGCTGATCAAGTCCCTACAATTAGCTAGGCATTTATTTCTCATTTTGGTGATTGTGGTCACAGACAAGTCTCCAAAGATTCCCAGTCAGTACTCAATGGTGTTCAGATGGGGGCCTGGTGATGAACACTTGAAAGAATTCCCTGGGTGTGGGGGAGGGGGTAACCTGGATGGCTCAGTTGGTTAATCCTCCAACTCTTGATCTCAGCTCAGGTCATGACCTCAGGGTCCTGGGATCGAGCCCCACATCAGGGCTCCCTGCTTTCAGCGGGGAGCCTGCTTCTCCCTCTCCCTCTGTCCCTCCCCCCACTCATGCTCTCTCTCAAATAAATAAAATCTTAAAAAAAAAAATAAAGAATCCCCCGTTGGAAGACAAAAGACTGATAGGTTTCATCCCTCCAGAGAGTTATCTTCCACCACTTCTCCGTGACTGTTAGGCTGATGTAATTAATCTAACACATGGAGCATACTTTATCCTTCATTTTCAAGTATGTTGTCTATTAACAGTTTTCATGAGCACTCTGATTATGCAGGGTGCTCATTAATGGATCCCTGCCAATACCAACCATCAAGCTAATGACCCGTGCTTGCCAGCTCCAAGATAAAGGACCACTCTTGGGCATTTTTCCCCAGCACTCAAAGAAAAATCCCCTCTGCAAGTGATCTTGGAGAAGCAGGTATGCGCCCCATTCCTGCCAAAGGATTTCCCAGCTCGGTGTGAGGGCATCAAGAGAGGAGGAGAAAAAATCTACTTCATACTGGTTTAGATTATTGACTTCACTCTTAAGGAAGATAAAATGAAAGGAAGAGCCTTGATTTTAAAGGTGAGATCAGAAATGTTTATCCTGCATTTCATCAACGTCAGCTTTTATATGTTGGGTGACAGTCTATATCCTGTGACTTGTCAATGGCACATACAGTGCAGCTAAAAGGTTGAAGGTTATTTCTGTAACGAATGATACTCTTTCTTGCCACAGCAGTCGAGCCTCTGTAGATTTTTCCTTTTCTTCGCTGCTCTGGTAAATCCTGCTTAAAGCTCTGAGGTGAAAGAGCTGCAGACCCCAGCAGACAAGAAATCTTAAACCCTGATTTGACACATTGGAATATGTGATACTGTTCACCACCCAGCTTCAAACCCCTTCAGGAGCACCTGAAACACAGTTGGAAGAATCTCTGAACACGGGGTAAAAGTGCATGGATGACCTACCTGGTCACTGGCCTCTCTTCGGTCAAGTAAGAAAAATGCTTTGGGTCAGCACACTTCCTCAGCTAATGGAAAGAATGCCCAAAAATGATGAGGACTAGGGTCATGGAAAAATGTGCAGATAAGTCAGCCCACAACTGACCCCATCCTTCCTAATTGACAAATCTTGATCCAATGACAAACAGGAATGCTAAAGAAACAAACTGAGTATTTGAAAAAATCTCAATAAAAGCCCCTTGGGGTAGTGAAATACCCTTGAAAGCTATGGAACACAGTAACACAAATGAACGCAAATAAGGTGAACACAAATATGCATCACCTACAGGACAGGAGAACAGGTAACAGCTGCAAAAATGTCTGCTCTTTTGTTGGTTTCACATACAGTGTGCTTTGTGTCAGTGGGTGGGGAGACAAAGTATAACAAAAACCTTAAAAACTCCTTTTTTGTGTGTAGTAAACACTTTTTTAAATTAACAAATTTTAAGCCAAAGTGAGATCATCTTTGCAATTCCACAGAGAAACAGAAAAACATTAAAGTTCCCTAAAAATGTCACTGTCCATGTTTTTACATCAAAGGTTAAGATGCTTCTCAGTACATTGCAGGAAAGTGAGGTCTCAAGTGCACAAAGAGTCAATGACCATCGGGGTTCTCACACATATTCAGGAGATGAAAGCCCTCCAGGGAAGAGAAACCTGACTGCCTGGTGACATTCAGCAGAAAGCTCTAGGCCATTAGAAGAACTTGGATCTACACGGCCACAAAAACTTCAACTGAAGAATTCGACAAAGGGAAAAAACAGTTCCCAGGAGGGATGAGCACTAATCTGTAATTTGCTTCAACTGGCCAGAAAACAAACAAACAAAAACAGTGTAGTTATGTATAAGCCAGAAATTATAATGCTACATGGAATGGACATCCACTGTTTCTGATTACCCAGCATTCATTACTCCGATCTAATTTTCCTTTGGAAGAATCATTTTCTACCTACTTTTAGTCCAGGTATTTTGACAGAGGTCCTTTTAGGCACAAGCCTGTGACCAAACTGAACAATCTATCCCCTGACCTCATCCTACCTATGAGAGTTGGTCTAAGGATTTTGCTGAAAGTAGTGGGAGAGAGTCTCTTGACAGTGGCTTAATAAGATAGTTGGAGGCAGGCGGGGTGACAGGGAGGCAGGCAAGCAAGTGACCATCTTTGTCATTATACAAGAAAAACCTTCCAGAGAATAGAGGTATCATAAAAGAAAGCAGAATTTAGAGAGATGGATAGAGATTCCTAACAATATAGGAGTCTCTACATGCAATCATGAATGAAGCTGAGTATCATTGTTTGAGCCAATACCTTCTCTTGTTTGCTTAAGTTACTCTGATACATTCGAATCACTTGCAACAGATAATCCATTGCATGTGTGATGTAAATGTGGCATGGTCTTTACGAGTACAAACTGCCTTAGCGAAAGGACCATATCTTTCTCACCAGCGAAACATCAGCTCTTAGAACATCGAGTGATATGAGAAGACTTTGGATAATTGTTCAATGAATAGATAATTTTTTTTAAGTGGATCTTTGTTGACTCAAAAATTATCTCTAAAATTGAGAGCTTTTAAAAATGAAAGATAATCAAAACAGGTTTGTCCTTTTCGTCAAAACCCCAGCCAGATCAAACTGGGGAACAAATTCATGTTCTCCCATATCTATCTGACCCCAAACAAATTATTACCTCCACACAGTATTCAGTTTTGGGCAGATGTTTATGGAGAGATAACCTACATACCATATTTTTAATGAATAAGCCTATTACCTATTTTTCTCTCACAAACAGTAACACCAGTGCCAAAATATTAAGCTATTCTCCCAAGAAGGTGGCATGTGATCCCAAATCCCTGGTTTCCAGAGGTGGTTAGACAAGCAAACACAAGGACCCAACATCGTGGGGAGAACTAAAAACCTAGTTAGAAGAAAACACCCAACTTCCTATCCCCAGCTGATACCAGGGTCCAGGTAAAATGAAACACTTTCCATAGACCCTCCTTTTTCTATTTCCATTAGAAAATTAAAACATTTGTATCTTTTAATGTAACTTCACTACCACACTTTTCTTTCCTAATTTTTAAGATGGTATTTTTAAGGGATGCATTTTTTTTTAAATACCTGCTTTCTTCCAGCTAATGCAAAACAAAATTTTTTTTCCTGGAAATAACTTTACACTGTTGGTTCCCATGCTACATTTTGCAGCAAATAAAATGTCTCTTCCTCTTCTACAAAAATCTCAGATGACTACAAATGAGAGAAAGGTTTTGAGCACTTGGAACTCTCTGGGCTATGTCTTATTTGGCTGTATGATATGGTACTCCAATTATACCTGCCACACCTCTGTGACCCTGGTCACAAAGCAAACCTCTCACAACAGAGAGACTCCAAAGAAGACAACCAACTGTAGAAGCCAACTGGATGGTGAATAGCTGAACGGTTTCCACTTGTTTTCCAAAGCAAATGTAAAATTCCAGAATAAAACTGCCACTTTCACCTTTTGTTGGGACCTATTTGTTGACTTTTTGAGTTATACAACATCTCATGTTTAGAGTCATATTTTTTTTTTATTTCAAATTGATCCTTCCTTCTTTTCTTCATGCAATATTTTTTTAAATTCCTTTGATTTGCTAGGTAGTGAGCCAGCACTGGGAACATAATGATGTATAAAAAGTCCACACAGCCCTAGTTTTTCTAGAAAGTCCTGGCTAGTAGGGGAGATAGATATGATTTAAATAATCATCTAAGTAAACATGTAATAGGAGAATCAAAGTGAGTTTGGGGGGAGGGGTCCAGGGAGGCCTCTTGAGGGAATGAAGATGTAAACTGAGAGGTGGGTATTCAAGAGACTAGAAGGTGCATGTGTTGTATGGGATGAGGAAGACGGATAGGGCATAAAAATATGGGAAAACAAAAGACAGCAAGAACAGAGACTCTGCGGTGGGAAAAAGTGGCCAGTGGCTGGGCACCAAGACAAGGCAGGTGTGTATAGGAGAGGAAAGCTGAGGAGAGGCCACTCCAACAAGGACCTTCCAGAATGCCTCAGGATGGAGGTCAGTATCCTATGAGTAACAGGAACTATCCAACTTACTTCATTGATAAAACAAAACTGGTTAAATTCAACACGTTTTCTGTATACCTTATTAACATCTCAGTAGAACTGACAGAGAAAATCCCACTGCACGTTACCCTTGCTTCACTTAAATATTACTGTATCACACTGGCATCTAATGAAACATATTTCCCCTACCTCCATTTTTCATGTGTATACCATGTCTAGGATTCTTTCAACATTGTTTTCTTTTCTCTTCTGATGATCATAGTAATAATCATGTAAAGTAGCAATTATAAATCATGATGATCACAGCCACAATTTGCTGTAGACTCATTATGGGCAAGGCATTAGACGCACCACTTTCTGTGCAAGTCCATGATGAAATCAGTTTTAACCTTAAAAATTCTTCATTATCTGCACATTATAAACAGACTCAGAGAGAAAAGACCATTTGGCCAAAATTGCCCAGCTAATGACTAGCCAGGGTGGTACATCATTACAACTCTGATTTCTGGGTCTACACCTATTTATTGAGGTAAAATTCATGTAACATAAAATTAACTATTTTAAAAGGAACAATGCAGTGTCATTTAGGAATTTGTCAAGTTGTGGAACCACTACCTCCACAGAGTCCCACAGCATTGCATCATCCCAAAATTAAACCCAAATCCACTAAGTTATTATTCCCCATTTTCTGTTTCCCCTAGCTCCTAGCAACCATCACTGTTTTCTGTCTCTATGGATTCCCTTATTTTAGATGTCTCATATAAATGCAATCATAAAATATGTGACCTTTTGTGTCTACCTTTTTTCACCTACCATAATATTTTTGAGGTTCATCCACAAAGTAGTACGTACCAATATTTCATTGTTTCTTTATGGTTGAATAGTATTCCACCAGTATATTCTACAAATTACTCATCTGTTTATGAATATGTGGGTTATTTTCACATTTTGGCTATTCTGAATAGTGCTGCTATAAATAAATCTGTATTTCTTTAATTATCTTTTTTTTGTTGTTGTTCTTTTGGGTATACCTATGGGTAGAGTTGCAGAGTCATAGGTAATTCTAACACTACCAAACTGTTCTACACAATGGCCATGTAGGAAGGCCATTTCCACCAGCCATGTAGCAAGGGTTCCCATTTCTCTATACCCTCACCAACATGTGTTTTTATCTGGTGTTCTGATTATAATCATTCAAGTGGGTATAAAGTGGTATCTCATTGTGGCTTTGATTTGCATTTCTCTAATGACTAACGATGTTGAGCATCTTTTTATTTGTTTGTTGGTGATTTGTATATCTTCTCTGGAGAAATTTCTCTTAAGTCCTTTGCCCATTTGGGTTGTCTTCTTATTTCTGAGTTGTATATACTGTGGATGCAAAATGATGTCCCCCTATGTTTACCTCTAAGAGTTTTATGGCCTTAGCTATTATGTTTAGTTCATTGGCCCATCTGGAGTTAATCTTTTGTATATGGTGTGAGGTATCAAGGTCCATGCTTTTAACCAGCCATCTATGTAAGACTCTACTCCCAAGTCTGAAGTAAAGGTTATCTTTTAAAAATGAAAATGGGAAAAATGAAATCAGCCCTATCTCCTCCTGCAAAGAAGGAGTTCAGGATTTACATACTGGTGATGAGGGTTATATGTAGCCAACAGACATGTTTTGTTTGGCCAATCATGTGTGTAAGTATTTTATATCATTTGCTAATACAACATGAAGAATTTTTACATAAAGATCCAGACTTCCCACTCTCTTTGGAAGTACTGGGTATTTTGACCACAGTTGGTAGAGCAACGAGGTTGTGATACTCTGAACCCTTGAAGAAAGAAAGTCTCTCCAGCTTATCCCAGACTCAGCAAGCCCATGTAATTAATTTCCATTACCCGACAGGCTGTTTTCAACATGCGGGTTGTTGCCTAAGAAGCAACCTCTGCTTCTGAAGAAAGTCGGATGTTATAGCCTGATGAATCTTACACATTCCTGTCTAGACAAAGAAAATCATATGGAAACAACAAAGGGCAAAAACGGACTGACCATCTCTAAGGGTAGGCCCATGAGACAGGTAAATTTTAAAGGTGAAGATGGAGGCCTGATGGTTTGGGGACAGTCACCACTGGGATTCTTGCTCTACCTTGCCCCCTCTAGCTTATAATGGAGTTTTTCTCTGCCACTCTCCTTTGTCTAACCCATTACTCCTCCTTCACATCTCAGTGTAGATTTCAATTCCTGTGGGATGTCTTCCCAAGTCCTCTGCATCTAGATTAAGCCACCCTCCTACGCCTCACTACAACATTGTTCCAGAACCAGCTACGTAATTTGCAGAGCCCTATACAAAATGACAATGGGGGGCATCTTGTTCAAAATTATTAGGAATCTCAACACAGTGACAGCAGGGCATTTAGCCAAGTTGAGGGGTGGGGGGTAGCCTTCTGAGCCTGGAGCCCTGCGCAGGTCGCAAGCCCATGGAGGAGATCCTGCCATTTTCTCCTCCATTGTACTGGCTTCCCTTCACTGCTGTTGCCTCTCCTTGCCTTTGAATCACCCCAGCGGAACACACAGTGCCTGGCATGTAGTAAACTTTAAGAAATAGGATTGACTGACTGAATGAAAGGATGGGGGTGGATAATGATTAAACTACCATAAAATCCTGAGCTATTGTTCTAATATCCATTGTTAGCTGCCCCACAAATGCTCCTTCAGATTTTATCTTCTGTAACGATGACACTATGTCAACCTATCCACAGAGCCAGCACTGTTAATGCTGCATGTTAATACAACCCGTGTCTTTCCCCACAGAGCTAGTTATTTATTAACATGAAGCTTTAGAATCTAGATAATCAGGGCACAGTACACTAAATGTCTACATACTAAAACCGTGCAAAGCTTAAGCGGGACACACTGTTACATAAACCTAAGACTAATGCCATCTGAGTGCCTAAAGAGGAGAATGCGGAATTTTGAGTAGGGTGGGGTGAGCCCCCCCTCCCCCCACCGCTATTAGCCTGGAAATGATCACCTGCTTGTGAGTCTGTGCTATGGGGCATCTCAGGGTCTGAAATAATGGCATCATTACACGTTAGCTCTTTCTAGTCATAATACCTTAGAAGGAAGAAGATGAGGGGAGGAGAGGAGAAAACCAAACAAAAAAACTAAACTATTTTTACTCAGTATAATGGCTCTTTGGAAGGTCTAAATGGCAACATGAGCAAAATTATAAAGTACACCTCAGAAGACAGGGGCCAGAGAGCAGGCAAAAACTTCGTAGTTTATTTTATATATTCGATAAAGGACAGAGTTTTTTCAGAGCAGCAGTAGGGTAAAAAAACAAAACAAAAAAAACCTGTACCTTCTTTAAAAATTAGGGCATTGCTAAATGCTGAAAGGAGTTCTTCAAGCAGGAATAAAAGGACATTAATAGCATAAAAATATATTACACACTAATAAAGTAAGTATAGAGTAAAAATCAGAACACTCTCACACTATAATATGGTGATGTGTTAACCACTTTAATGAGAAGGTTAGATGACAAAAAGGTTAATAGTAAATACAGCTACATTAATGTGTTAATGAATACACAATATAAAAAGTAAATGGTGACCTCAAAAGATAAAAAGGAATAAAATAGAGTTTTTGTATGCAATCAAAGTTAAGCTGTTATCAGCATGAAATAGACCGTTAGATCTATAAGATGTATTATGTAAGCCTCATTGTAACCACAAAGCAAACACCTACAGGAGATACACAAAAAACAAAGAGAAGACAGAAAGAGAGGAAGAAAGGAATACGAGAATTATAAAATAGCGAGGAAACAGTAGGATGGCATTAGTACAAAAACAAGTTTTAGGAAATTTAAGAAGGTTGAAATCATACCAAGTACTTTTTTTCCCCACCACAATGGAATAAAATCAGAAATCAACAAGAGGAAAGCTGGAAAACCTACAAGCTTACAGAAACTAAACAATACCATCCTGAACAATGGGTCAAAGAGGAAGTTGAAAAAATCTGAAAACAAATGAAAATGGGAAAACAACACAACCACACGTATGGGATGCTGCAAGAACAATTCTTAGAGGGAAGTTTATAGTGATAAATACATATATTAAACGAACAGAAAAGCCACAAATAACCTAACCTTACACCTGAAGAAAAGGGAGAACAAAACAGCCCAAAGTTAGCAGAAGGAAAGATATAACAAAGATCAGAGCAGAAATAAATGAAATAGAGATCAGAAACACAATAGAAAAGATCAAAACAAAAGCTGATTTTTTTGAAAAGATAAAACTGACAAACCTTTAGCTAGACTAACAAAAAAAGACTCAAAATCAGAAATGAAAAAGAAGACATTACAACTGGTACTACAGAAATACATAGGATCATAACAGTCTACTTTAAAATATTATATGCCAACAAAGTGGATAACCTAGAAGAAATGAACAAACATTTCTGGAGAAATGTACAACCTACCAAGACTGAATCATAAGGAAATAGAAAATCTGAACACACTAATAATAAGGAGAGATTTTATCGGTAATCCAAAACTTCCCAACACAGAAAAGCCCAGGACCAGATGGCTTCACTGGTGAATCCTATAAAACATTTAAAGAAGAATTAACACCAATCCTTCCCAAAGTCTTCCAAAATACTGAAGAACAGGGAACATTTCCAAAACCATTTTACAAAGCCAACATAACCCTTACCAAAACCAGTTAAGGATACCACAAGAAAACTACAGACCAGTATCTCTGATGAATACTGATGCAAAAATTCTTGATAGAGTAATAGCAAATCAAACTCAGTAACACATTAAAAGGATCATATACCAAAATTATGTGGGATTCAAGGATGTTTCAACACAGACAAATCAATAAAGGTGATACATCACATTAAACAGAATGAAAGACAAAAATCATAGGATCATTTCAACAAATGCAGGAGAAGTACTTGACAAAATACAACATCATTTCATGTTAAAAACCACCAAGTTGGCTACAGAAGGAACATACCTCAACATAATGAAGGCCACATATAGTAAACCCACAGCTAACATGATACTCAATAGTGAAAGATTAAAAGCTTTTCCCCTAAGATCAGGAACAAGACAATGGTGCCCACTGTTACCACTCTTAGTCAACATAGTACTAGAAGTCCCAACTAGAACAAGTAGTCAGGACAAAGAAATAAAAAGCATCCAAATTAAAAAGGAAGAAGTACAACTGTTGTTTATTATAAGTGATATGTTTTTATACTTAAAAATTAATCAACAAATTCAGTAAAGTTGTAGGACATGAAATCAACCTACAAAAATCAGATGTGTTTCTATACACTAACAACTAAATATCTGAAAGAGAAAATTAAAAAAAAAACACCTCTCATTTCCAATAGCATTAAAACCAATAAAATGCTTAGGAATAAATTTAACTGAGAAGGTGAAAAAAATCTCTGAAAACTCTAGGACTTTTATGAAAGAAACTGAAGAAAACACAAACAAATGAAGAAATATTCCATGTCAATGGATCAGAAGAATACTGTTAAAATGTCCATACAATCCAAAACCATCTCCAGATTCAAGGCAATGGTTATCAGAATTCCAATGGCATTTTTCACTGAAATAGAAAAAAAAAATCTTAATATTTGTATGGAACCAAAAAAAAAAAAAAAGACACCAGAGGGCCAAAACAGTCCTAAGAAAGAAGAATAAACCTGGAGGCACCACACTTCCCAATTTCAAAACATACTACAAAGCTACTGTAATTAAAGCAGGATAGCAATGGCATAAAAATAGACACATAGAACAGAATAGAAAGCCCAGAAATGAACTCCCAAAAATATGATCAACTAATATTTAATAAGGGGGCCAAGAATACTCAATGGGGAAAAAATTGTCTCTTCAACAATGTATAGGAACACCAGATAACCATGTGCAGAAAAATGAAATTGGACCAATGTCTTACACCAACAAAAATTAACTCCAAATAGATTAAAGACTTAAATCTAAGACCTGATACCATAAAAGTTTTAGAAGAAATCATAGGGAAGAATACCCTTGACATTGGTCTTGGCAATAATATTTGGATAGGACACTAAAAGCATAAGCAATAAAAGCAAAAATCAACAAATGAGAATAGATCAAACTAAAAAACTCTGAACAGCAAAAGAAATAATCAACAAAATGAAAAGGCAACCTATGAAATGTGAGAAAATATTTGCAAATCATATATTGGATTAAGGACTAATATCCGAACTATAAAATGACTTCAATCAATAACAACAACAACAAAAAAGTCTGATTAAAAAAAAAATGGGCAGAGGACTGGAATACACATTTTTCCAAAGAACACATATACGTGGCCAAAAGGTACATGAAAAGATGCTCAACATCACTAATCATTAGGGAAATGCAAATCAAAACCACAATGAGGTATCACCTCATAGCTGTTAGAATGACTACTATCAGAAAGATAAGAGATGGTGGGGCGCCTGGGGGTTCAGTCAGTTAAGCCTCCCACTCTTGATTTCTGCTCAGGTCATGATCTCAGGGTCGTGGAATCGAGCCCCACATCAGCTGGGCGTGGAGCCTGCTTAGGATTCTCTGTCTCCCTTTCCCTCTGCCCCTCCCCCCATGCTCACTCTTTCTCTCAAAAGAATGGAAAAAAAAGGTAAGAGATGTTAAGTGTTGGCAAGGATGTGGAGAAAAGTCAACCCTTACATACTGTTGGTAGGAATGTAACCAGGTAGAACCACCACAGAAAACTGTATGGGGGTTCGCTTGAAAAATTAAAAATAGAATCACCAAATGATCCACCAATTGCATTTCTGAGTATATATCCAAAATATATCTACACTCCCATATTCAATGAAGCATTACTCACAACATCCAAGATATGTAAACTACCTGTCTATCTTTGGATGAATGGTTAAGGAAGATATGGGGGCTGTGTGTGTGTGTGTGTGTGTGTGTGTGTTTATGAATATTACTCATCTGCGAGGAAGAAGAAAATCCTGCCATTTGTGACAAGGATGGACCTTGAGGACACTATGCTAAATGAAGTCAGACAAAGAAAAATACTGTCAGATATCCACTTATATGTGGAATCTAATGCAGCTGACTTCATAGAAACAGAAATTGGAATGGTGGTCACCAGGATTTTGGGGGTGGGGGACGTAGGGGGATGGTCGGCAAAGGGGACAAACTTTCATTATAGTTAACAGTACTCTATTGTATACAAGAAAGTTGCTGAGAGAAAAATCTTAAATGTTTTCACCACATACATATACACACAAAGGTAATTATGTGAGGTGATGGAGGTATTCACTATGCTATTGTGGTAATTATTTTATAATATATACCAGTATCAAATCATGACACTGTATACCTTGAGCTTATGCAATGTTATATGTCAGTTATATATTGCTAAAACTGAAGATATATAATTAGGGTAATGCCAACAAATCTTTCACCAATTTGGAAATCAAAGTATTACAGGACTCAAAGCTATTAACAATGGCACACTTAAAACTAGCAGAAGCCCGTGGATTTAATAAATGCTAACTATTTGGTTCAACCCAGATAAATCAGGATTCCATTTTTAGCAGAGCATTCCAATAGAACTTTCTGTGATAACAGACACATTCTACATTTGTTCTGTCCAAAATGATAGCCCACTAGCCACATATATCTCTTGAGCATTTGAAATGGGGCTAGCATGACTGAAAAGCGAATTTTTAAATACTATTTAATAGCAATTAATTTAAGTTGCATTTAAATAGCTACAGAGTCTAGTAGTGACTATACTGGACAGAGAAGCTCTGGAGAAACAGTGACGCAGACAAAACCCAAGAGAAGATATTTGCAGACTGGTCAGATATTAATCAGAATATGGAAATACTCTCAAGTAAAATTTACCTGCATTCCATAAAGGCCATTAAAATGGCCTTGTGCAAGTGCTGAAATTAAAATTTCTCAAATGTTGAGGTCGTATGATGTAGAAACAAACATCCGACAACTGTCCTATGGAAATGGACAATCCCTTGGCTAGTGAACATAGACAAGGAGAAGGGGATAATGCAAGTCGAATAAACCAGAGCTCATGGTGAGGTTGGAGTGTCCCAAGGACTTGCAAAGACTGGGAGAATCAGGCTCCCACACAAGGTTGCCATCTTACGAAGATGAGTTCGGGTAAAGGCTCACAGGAAGGAGGAGAGACTTGACTTGCACGGGAAGCTTATTTACACAGAAGTGCTGTATCAATCATGCATCACTGACATCCTGCTGTGGCTTTCAACGTCAAGCCATAAAATCTGCTCCCTGGAAATGGGAACCCTTTGTGGCTACTGAGTGCCTTCTCTCCTTTAACTGGGGGGAAAAGGTCATGGAAAGAAACCGAGGAGGGCAAAGCAAGGAAGAAAGCAGGGGATCAAGGCAGGACCAGAAATAGGAAAGAGAAATAAGAGGTAAAGTCATAGGAGGAAATGAAATGCTCATAAGGGGATGCGATGCTCCCAGGGAGAAAATAATGAAAAATCAGAGGGGAGAGAGCATGCCCAGGCAGCTAGCAAGGGCCTTTGGGAACTCATGTACAAAATCACAAGTTACACACATGCCCCCTAGGAACGAGAAATGCTACACATAAAACTAAATACCTGCTATTAAAATAGAAGGAGGGGTGGGGGAAAAGGAGTCAGGAAAATGATACGATAAGCCAAGGCCAAAGTAAAACAAAGCTAGGGAAACTTGACCTAGAATTTAATAGTAGTGAGTGACTAAATTCAGTAAAAAGGAAAATGCCAGACAGTTGTACTAGCACAATCAGTGGAGGCAAAACTGAACACATTAATACAGATACTGGACTCAGAGGGATTTCTTATTGTCAACTTGTCTCTAACGCTATAGTTTCAAATTTAAAAAAACAGAAAAAACAAAAACCCTGAAGTACAAGCTATGCTTCTAAATACATTCCCTTCACAGAGCAGTAGGTCAGCACAGAACAGGCTTACTGGGGCCACAAAATAGACAAAGCCCATCTTGGAACACACCGTGGTGTGAGGTCTTTACCGAGAGTACCAGCCTTAGCGCCGTTGTTTTGCACTTTGCGTTTGGGGATTTTTGAGTCACTTTCTTTTCTTTTTTTTTTTAAAGATTTTATTTATTTATTCATGAGAGACAGAGAGAGAGAGAGAGGCAGAGGGAGAAGCAGGCTCCCAAGGAGCAGGAAGCCCGATGTGGGACTTGATCCCAGGACTCTGGGATCATGACCTGAGCCGAAGGCAGACGCTTAACCATCTGAGCCACCCAGGTGCCCTTTGAGTCACTTTCTAAGGTCTTCCTATTACTGGGCATTCAACGATGTCAGCTGAGTTAGAATGATGCCAAACCAAGAGCCACGCTAACCTCATCTCTCTCTCAGGGTCAAATAAAGAGTTTTCTCCCTGTCAAGATCTTTCCCCACCTCCCTTACCCGCGCCCCGCCCCCCCCGCCCCCTAAAAAGGATTCCCACAAAAACAGTCATTTCCTTTACTTGACCACAATCACATTTGGGTATAAGACTGGGTCGGAGCAGTGAATCTGAGAGAACACAAGAAATTAAAACCCCAAGCAGTTTTAGGGGCTGGTGCACTACACAAGATTAACACAACAATGGCAAGTTCCTAGTGTGATCCAATCAGTTCTGGCCGTGGAAAGGGGTATTTATAATTGCTTTCATTCCAACGTGTACACTTGTGGCACCAGATTTATGTTTGACATGAAGTGCCCTCAATGCCCTACTTTACGGAACAATGTAAGATGAGATTTCTGCTCAGGAAGAATATAAGAGAACTGAGGAAGGACACAGGGCTCATTAGTGCCTGAGACACAGAGAGAAGTCCTCATTCCCACCTGATTCTTCAGGGTACACGACCTGCAGGGAAGACCATCTTTTTTCATTTAAGAATTGCTAACTTCCCAAATGGGCTATCAAGGGAAAACCATCACTAGTATAAGGAAGCATGGATAGATCAAGGCAGATTTACTTCATCATCAAACCTAAGTTTTAAATAACACTTTATTTGCTACTTAATCCTTCCCACCCACTCCACCCCTCAAAAAAAATCTATTCCTCAGAAATCTGGTCCCACAAGATGTACCTTGAAGAAAGCCTTTCACAGATCAAACAAAGCAGCAACATTTCAAATACTAAATTCTCCTTATGGATATTTACCATGGCAGAAGCATATTAAGGGTTCTAAGAAGTTCTGCTGTAAAGAAATATGATTTTGCCTCTAGCCTTCCCCCAAATGGTTTGGGCTTGGCTTGCTTTTCCTTTGTTCTCTTTATAAACCCCAATCGTCATCATCATATATCTAGAGTCCCATAAAATACACTTCAGGAAACACAGGGCCACCTGTTAGCTAATTATACTCTAAAACTTAACACATAGGAGGTATAACGCATAGTGGGCAAAAAAGGAAGAAAACACAACTTCCTCAGTATTAGCTCTTCATGAGCAGGAAAACAAAGAAAAAAGAACTGGCACTTATTGCCATCTGCTGTGCGGTGACATCCCATTAGGAGGTTTTCAAACTCAGTAAATCATCATAATTCTATGGTAGGTGTCAATATTCTCTTTCATGCAATAGAGGACACTCATGCGCAAGAAAGTCATATGACCCACCCAGGGTCAAAAGGTCAAGAAATGGCCAGGCAGGGACATGAAAGCCCAGGGCACTGTCCCCTCTACAACATAGGTGTCATCTTTTTACACTACGCAGATTTCTGTAAAACTAAACCATGCTGAAATATTTGTCCTGTGTGATATCACAATACTGTTAATGGTTTCCCTGTCTTTCCAACTGTCTGCTTAGTATAATGAAATTAAACCATTAAAATGGAAATTCAACTGGTTCTGTGACCTTGCCTTTGTTGGAATATGCCAAAGTAAATCAATGTGAGATTTTTTGGAGGGTGTGCCAATTTTTTTTAAAAGAACAGGGCCTTTCTGCGAAGATAGAAGGCTTTATAGAAATTAAAATATATAGCTGCAGAACCTCAGATATCAGGTTGTAAGACAGGTTTCTTTGGGTTACAAGAAACAGGCAACAGGTTTTGTTTTGCTTTGAATTTTAAGAAACTCAATGGCAGGAAAATGGGCAAGCCTGTGGGC
This sequence comes from Neomonachus schauinslandi, assembly GCF_002201575.2. Taxonomy (NCBI): domain Eukaryota; kingdom Metazoa; phylum Chordata; class Mammalia; order Carnivora; family Phocidae; genus Neomonachus; species Neomonachus schauinslandi. The sequence continues at coordinate 187,038,313 of NC_058403.1, read as the reverse complement.
CAAACTGCAACCAGGGTCTAGAACACTAAAGAAACCCTAAGCCACCTTTCATCTCTTCCTGACATCTTAGTCATTGCACCCTGGTTTCTTTGGTTTTCCTTGCTACATGAAAGGAAATAGCTACTAATAATTCTCCAGTAAATCTTTTTCCTGATCTGTGAGACCAAGTAGATGCAAGAAATCTGAGAGAGGCGGAGCAAGATGACGGAGGAGTAGGAGACTTGGATTTCGTCTCCTCTCAGGAATTCAGCTGGATAGGGATCAAACCATTCTGAACACCTACAAACTCAACAGGAGATCGAAGAAAAGAAGAGCAACAACTCTCTGAACAGAAAAGCGACCACTTTCTGGAAGGTAGGACGTGGGGAGAAGTGAATCTGAGGCGATATTCGGGAGGATAGACGGCAGGGGAGGGGCCTCCGTCGGCCGCTTCTGGCAAGTGATAGAGCCACGGAGCACAAAATCGGAACTTTTAGAAGTCGGCTCCGCTGAGGGACGTCACTCTGGTGGCTAAGCGGGGAGTGGAACCCTCACTGGGACAGTGTGGTCTCAGGACCCTCAGGGTCACAGAAAGACTGGGGGTGCCTGAGTGTGGCAGAGCTCCCAGGTAACGGAGCAGGGAAGCCGGCTGCAGAGGCGGAGCCCAGGCGCGGGCTCTCAGCTCGGGGTTGCCATAAACCGTGATCCGCGGCACAGTCGGGCCACTGCTCCTCCAGCAGGGACCCAACAAGCGGCAGATCCGGGGAGACTCACCTTCCTCCCCCGGGAGGAGCCGCACGGGAGTGCATCGCAGGGATCTGCTGGGTTTGGAGACTCCACCCGGGGTCGGGTGCCAGAGATAGAAACGCGCAGTCACAGGCCGGGTGAGCACAGAATGCGGCTGGAGACGGGGGGAGACGGGAGTGACTGACGGATTTTCTCTGGGGGCTCACTTAGAAGCGGGGCCCCGAGTTCTCGGCTCCTCCGGGGCGGAGATTGGGAGGCCGCCATTCTCACTCCCCGCCTCCAAAGCTGTACGGAAAGCTCGCAGGGAACAAAAGCCCCAGAGAGCAAACCCGAGCAGATTACTTAGCTGGGAGGGGGCAAGGGCGGGCCAATTCCGCCTCCGGCAAAGACATTTGGAAACCACGGCAACAGGCCCCTCCCCCAGAAGATCAGCGAGAACAGCCAGCCAAGACCAAGTTTACCGATCAATGAGAACGGCAGGACTCCAGCGCTAGGGGAATACTGCACATAGAATTCATGGCTTTTTTACCATGATTCCTTAGTCTTTCAAAGTTAATTTTTTTTTTAACTGTCTTTTTTCTTTTTCTTTTTTTGAATTTTTCTTTTTCCCTTTTTCAACCAACATCTTATCAA